>NW_017276095.1:1025900-1110976 GCF_001594065.2 Cyphomyrmex costatus
CTCTCTCTCTCTCTCTCTCTCTGTTGGAAATATATAATAAGAAAATAATTACATTCTTCGCGTCTATCCGATCATATTTGTTAAAAAAACAGTTCAATTTTTGTCTTCCTCTGCCTACAGAACCTTACAATTTCAGTGTAATATTTGTACTATATATACAATATATTAGAGCTTGAAAAAGGAATCGGATAATGTAAAACCCGGATACTGGTGGAACCGTATATAATACGGGTAATCAGCTAGCACTGTTCATTTTACTGTTTTCCATTACAAAAATATCATCAGAAACACTTGATCGCATAACGGCGGAGATTAAATTTATTAAAGATATACTAATTAGAGCTCTGTATTTATTAAATATACAAATAAAAATAAAGCAGTGGAAAAACGAAAATATTGGGTTTATCCAATTTTTTCAACTGGTAATAGAAAACGATATAAAGCGAGTAACGATCTTATAAGACAATTACATTTTTATAATGATGAGAAATTCATCAATTATTTTCGTATCAGGCTGCAGTCCCATGAGGCGTATTTGCCGCGTAACCATGCAACCAATCAGAGCTGCATTCGAAAATATTAGTGGCAGCCAATAAACTTACAGCTCCTAACATGTTCATTGGTTATTGCCTCACATTTTGCCGAGCGACAAGCGTTTCCGCGTCCAATGTGCAGGAACCATATACATGATGCATGAGGACGGTTTCACACCTTGACGGAAAAGTGGAAAGCGGAAAAGCAGTAGCCAATCAGAACTCGCGCTGGTAGTCGACTTTCTGTTAGTTTTGTACCACTTATTACCAACGCGAGTTCTGATTGGCTACTGCTCTTCCGTCAACGTGTGAACCCGCGTTATTGTATCACGCTACATGTAATCATCCTTATGTTTTGGAACGCAGCAACGCAGCCTTGCGCGATCACGATTGTTGGCAAATGTTGGCTGCGTTGCGGAGTTGCAGCGATGTATGGGATTATGGGATACGCGATTGTTTGTAAATATTTTACATATACATGAACCCTTTTCACATTTCTATTTCGGCGCGGCGTGAAGTCCGATCCAACGAGGCGCCTTGGATCGCTCATTTCTGTATATAAATTGGATAATTTCGCCGCTTTTCGCAATTTTTAATTTTTGATTGACAACAATCGGATATTGCTTTATTTTTCTCCGAGTAAGTTGCAAAGATCAAGAAATTTGGTGCAATTTTTGGTCATGTATTTAATTTTTGTGTGTGTAAAGTAGTGAATTGTCTTTAACCGTGATTCTGTAACTTGTACTGTACTTACTGCGATTATGAAATATTATTTCTTTATATCTTTACTCCATGTAAAATTCACAGTACGTGAGTTTTATTATATTATTATAAGATTAAGTAATAAAAAATTAATAACTCGTTAACAAGTGGTTTTGATAATTATATATACAATTTTGTACATAAGAAAGGAGGAGCAAAGTGCAGGAAAATATTATTTAAACTATAAATATTCATGTATGAGATATTGAGCATTGTATTGCAGATATATGGACAGATTAAGATAAAGAAAGAACAATGTCATTGACGTCAGCAGCTACACCTCGAAAATTACCAATCTTTGTGTTTCCACAAAATATTACGTTCTACTTGGACGATCAGTCCACACATAAGCAAGTGTTAACTTTGTACAATCCATATGAATTTCCTGTAAAATTCAGAGGTGACTCTTTGTTTTTTTCTTTTGCTGACAAAAGAGTATTTAATTTCGACCTTATGTTTATCTAATAAATCCTATTATTTTAGTGTTATGTACTGCGCCATACAAATATCAAGTAGTTGATCCAGAAGGCATAATAAAAGCCAGTTCTTGTGTCGATATTGTTGTCAGACATGTAGCAATCTTGATGAATAATTGTAATGTGATTGATAAATTCAGGATACACATGCACGAATATCCTACTAAGCAGGTAGTATAATTAATGACACTAGTGATTGAAAGAAACGCTCATTCCAGCTTTAAATTCTATTAATTTTACTAGATAATTGGAAAAAGAGATGTAGAAGCTAAACTTCTCCCTGGTGTAGTGGATACAGCTGGCAGAACAACACCAGATCCAGATGTGTTTCAACAACTTCCAATAAATGAGAATCGACAACAAGAATCCTATGCTCTCATAAGCCGAAATAAAACAGTAGAAAGTAAGTAAATATTTAAAGGTTTACTTTTATTAAGTTTGCTTTATAGTTAAGCTTAAATTTTTTAAATAAATTGTGAGTTTTATTTGATATAAAAAAAAATTAAATTAAAAATTTTATATTTCTAGATTACAAAATGATTTGCATTTGCAAAATTTAAATTAGTACGTGCGTGCATGCTAGAGCTAGATTAACATGTGAAATATATATGAAAATAAATTCTTGATTGATTTATAATATTTATAATAATAAAACAATTACTTTTAAATAAATTAACACATTAATAGCTACAAATTATATTTTAGGAGGTACGAATTATGTAGCCCTTATTGCAGGAATTATATGCATAATTGGATTGCTTCTACCCACTGAGGGAGAACCAAATCATAAAATTCCTGATTATTTGCACCTCTCTGTGAATTTCAAATTAATATTCTCATTTGTATTAGGTGAGTATGAAATTATATAGATAAGTATACATATATATATATATATATGTATACATAGAATTACTAGAATTTTTTGTTGTAGGTATGGTTGCAAATATCGTTTTAGGGCTATAATTATTAGATTTTTATACAATTGATAACTTTGTACGCAGGATGGAGACTCGTAAGATAAACATACAATTATTACGAGACTTTATTACACATTAGGCCTTCTTTCTTATAAAATGTATTTAATTCTAGTCTACGAATTGATAAATTTCAACATTATATTGACCAAGATAGGATTTGTTTTTGTAATCATTAAATAATTTTATAAATATATGTACATAAATAATGATAACATAAGTATTTACATTATATATATTGTTTAAATATATTTGATGTAAAAAACACTAAATATTTATGTCATATTTTACATAAAAATAGTTCTATTTTAAAGTGAGGTGGTCCTGAAACGTATAATAAGAAATATTCTGGTTTGTGGACTACACACTTCCAGGCCTACTGGGAATTTAATGTAATTTCATTATTTAAACCACGTGATTATGTATATATATATATATATATCGAAGAAAAATTATGTACATCCTTTACAAATGATGTAATGTGATGACATAAGAATGATGTTAATGTTTGCATCGCTAGCTTATTCAACTTTGCATCTTTCAATATTGTACATATAATCATATATATATTGTGATATATCTCGCCATTCATAATATAATCATTTTATATATTCTAATTGCTATGATCTCATGTACAGCTAAATAAGAAGGTCTTCCTGTATATAAAGATGGATTGAAATTTAAATATTAAAAATATTTGCAATGGACAATTGTCATTTTTTCCATCTTATTATCCCTTACAGTTTCATGTACAATGTGTCATATGCACAATTTGATAATAAAATTAATTCATAATAAAATAACAAAAATTTCAATTAAGAATATTTAAATATCTGCGATATTTTTAATTGAAATTTTTTGTTATTTTATTATGAATTAATTTCATTATCAAATCATGCATATGACATAACATTGCAAAACTGGAAAAATAGAGTAAATGTCTTCTGATGTTTTTACATAAAAAATTCTAGAATTAATTTTATATTAAATTTTTTAATAGATAAAATCTCTTGAAATTTAAACAAAAGTAATAAATGTTAATAACCGAGCAATGAGATCTAATACATTGTAATTGGAGCGCAATTAATATATTGTCGACAATTTCACATTAGATTAAACTGATTGCTTTATGAACGTTTCGATTTCTTTTAAACAATCTTCACCAGTGTTGAGCACAATTAATTTTCTTTCAATGTCGATACATACAATTTCTTTGTCTACAGTCATTGAAATTTAATGTCTAAAGCCTACAGAGAATGAACTTTTTCTCTATTTTACAGTTTACGAATTTCTATTTTGTCTCTTCGTTGCTAGATCATAATCATATATACAAAACATATAGTATACAATATAAAAAAATCTTAACATACTTAATTAAATATATTGTTCGGAAAGTTTGTTTCAAATTTTCTAGATCAATTTTCTATCAAATATATAGAAATATGGAGTGTAATATCTTAAAGAAAGTCAAACGTGTGATAAAACTGTTTAATTTAATTTAATCTAGGAGCCACGTCAGCTCAAAGTAATAAATGAATTATGAGTCAAACCAATGTAATATCAATTTTGTAAAATATAAACAATTAAGGTGAATACTTCATATATCATTAAAATTTTTTTATAATATTTGGATATAAATAGTGCAAAAACTCCGTATCCGATTGTAAGTTCAAACTATTAATTTGTAATTGAATATTTAACATTTCTGAAATTAACCTTTCACTCAAATATTATTCCTTTTCTAATATCGCAATATTTCTCTTCAAATAACGATTAATATTAATTCTTCCGAATTAATATTAATCATTAAAGGAGCATAAAAACCTATGTAAAATCTCAGTGTAGAAACTGAAACTTTATGACAATTTACATATCAACGATAAACGTTTTGATTATCCATGTATCAGATCATCTTCAGTATGTAAATTATAAAAGTTATTCAAACGTTACTTATCCAAAGAAAAGTTTAAACTATGTATTAATATGGAATTTCATCTCGATAGGCACACAAATAAAAAGACGACATATTAATTGAAATATAATTGTAATTTATGTGGCGCCAAATAACATATAATACCTGTCTTACTTACAAGTAGCATTCGAATAATTTTTATAATTTAGATATTGAAGATGACCTGATACATAATCGAAACATTTATCGTTCATATGTGAATTGTTAAATATATTTTTGCGCTAAGACCTTGCATAAGAATTAATGTTAATACAGACAGCAATCGTTTCGAGAAACCTGTTTTTGCAAAACTGGACAGAAATACAATACATATTTAACTACTTACAGGATAAACAGCCACAAATTCTTTCCTCATATTAAACATCTTGGAAAGAACATTTATTTATTTATTTATGATTAATATATAGTCATTATTTACATTAAGATATATTATTACAACATAGATACTTAAGATTGAAATGTATTGTCAAATGAATGTTTTTCAACATTTCACGTCTCTTTTACTTTCTTGTCAGATACATAATCCCCCGGGAAGTATAACAAGAATCAGCTGCAGATCAAGAAAAGCGTGTAATATGACTAAATAAAAGAAAAATTTCTGGATAATTTGAAATCAAATTGTTTAAATTACCTTAGATCTGTCAAAGAAGTTTTAATGTCTCGTTTTCGAAATTATACAACTTTAGAGATTTCGATGTACATTCTTCAAACTGTCGTTATGGGTTTTATACTCCATAGTAGCTGTAGGCGGAAGATGTAATACCCTTCTCAAAGTATCTCTGATCCGCGCTGTTATCGTCACATCCGACGCTGTCTTATTCCATACACATATTATGTCTTCCTATCAAATTAATTAATTCATTCAATAAAAAAAGGTTTTTGTTTTTATATAATTGAAAATATAGACGTAATCTCTCGTTCACCTGAAATCTTATAGATACGACGGCCCCACATATTTCTTCTCCTACCATAAATTGTTCTCCTAAAATTGCCAATATAAGATTTTCCCAACATCTAGAAACTAAACCTTTTCGTAATCTAACTATCCACTTGCCACCTTTTTGATTTGCTTCATCCTAGAAAAAAGGAAACTAATTTGGTATATAATATGCATGCAATAAACACAGTAAATGCAAAAAATTATTCGTACAGAAAAGATTTTCATTTAAAAAAAGCTTTATTTATAGAAAATAAATCGACAATTTATTAACAATGACTATATTATTCTAAAATAAACAAAAAAACTTGACAGAAATAACCATGTTCATGATCTTGGAAGCTAAATTTCTCAACTGTACAAACACTTTTTGTGCGTTCAAATAGTACAATTTCTATTATTTCATTTCTATTATTAAAATAATATATTTTAATTATTTGTTTTTAGATATAAAATAATTTTAAGACAAACAATCTATTTTATAGTTTGTTAATAAATTGCTAATTAATATTTATCTTCAAAAAATAAGGATTTTTAAGATATCTCACTTGTACAAGTACTTTTTGCACTCACTATAAATAGGACAAGACAATGCTTACC
This sequence comes from Cyphomyrmex costatus, assembly GCF_001594065.2. Lineage (NCBI taxonomy): Eukaryota > Metazoa > Arthropoda > Insecta > Hymenoptera > Formicidae > Cyphomyrmex > Cyphomyrmex costatus. The sequence continues at coordinate 1,032,155 of NW_017276095.1, forward strand.
TCCCACATGGGTTTTATACCAACTTTAAAAAGATGGAAGTCTGTGTGTGTCGTAAGATCCGATGGTCGTACTAAATGACTGTAAAGACCCCAGAACTGCTCTACGCTTGCAAACCTACCGACCAATTTTAAATTTTGGTCGTAACTTAGTATATTAGTCTTGCCAGGACTACGGCGACTGTACCACAGTGCATATGCATATTGTAATTTATGCTCATTTGGATTTATCTCTATTGGAGGCTGTTAAGATATTGATTTTGAGACTTTTATTGATACTAATATACTTCCATCATCAACAAGCTCTCTATTTTACTCACTAATGAACCTTTTTCTGTCTTTTGATTATCCTTTGATTGAGACTCCTCATCTCCACTGTCTTCTGTGGCTTTCAATCTGTAAGTACTATCATAATTTGTAAGTCAAATGTAACAGAAATCAAATACTTGAAGTATTTGTTGCATATTAATCCTCCATAACTGTTGTCAAAATCTGTAGCACACTTATTGATGTTGGGTCTGTGAAAGCCTTTTAGTTATATTAAATTATATTTAATTAATGCCTTTTTTAGTCAACATAAATTTAATTCCATATGATTAAATAGTAAAGTCAGATAGACTTGCAATTTTTAATTTAATGAATTTTATGATATAACTGGTATTTATTGTTAAATTCTTATATTTTTATAAGTAAATTAATACTGGTTTTTAGTTAATATAATATACTCAACAAAAAATGGGGAACACTTTCAAATGCGCTCAAAATTGCGCAATATTCAGAACACCATAACGGGATGAAAAATCATCGCATACAAAAAATCAAGAAAGCATTGTTTTCTATTTTTTATTGAGTAGTGTATTTTACATACATAACTTAATAATAAATAAATATTGGAATGATGAAAAAAATGTATAATAAAAAGCAAAGACAGATGGAAGATCTTAAGTAAAAAAAACAATATATTACATAATAATAATAGGGATGTTTATTCAACAATTTGTTATTCAATAATATCAAATATTCGATATCTTTGCTGCTCAGTAAACCAAATAAATAATTATGAATAAAATATCAACTATATTTTTTTTAACTATTCATGTTCACTCTTCATTTTTATAAACTTTAAATTTTCAAAACTTTCTTTTTTGAAGGCTTATCTAGTCAAAACTTACATAGCTGTACCAAGCATAAAAAATCTTTCAATTAAAAGTCTGATACAAAAGTCATCATACTGTTGAAATTCAAATTATATAATATTTAGTTTCATTTATCATTTTATATTGGAACTGTAAGCAAACATAACATTTTTCAAAAAAGACCTTTAATTGGTAGAAACATTCAAGATGTCTATATAAATCGTTGTTCTTGATTCAATGTTCTTTTCTTATTATTAAACAATGAGAAATCAATAATTCTATTTACGTTAATAAAATACGTCACACAAGATAACCACTCATTAAGCTATGTTCAGATTGCCACGTGAGTGCCACCCAGCTAACTATATCTTTGTTTACCGAACGTTAAACAACGATAACAGGATACCCGGAGATCACCCGGGTGGAAATCTGAATACGCCCTAAGATAAAAGAAGTCATTGTCTCACAAGAAAAGCCATGAATCTTAACCAATAGTGGTTACACCATCCTTTTCATCGTCGAGGATTGAAATTTCGCTCGGACGAGAACGCGACAGACATTATTGTCTAAAACGTACGTCCCATTGTACAGTGCAAGTCCATTTCTAATATAGATTAACTTAAAAAATAAATTAAACCGAGAATAATGTTAATGTATCATTAGAAATGGACAATACTCCAACAGGCGACTAACCTAAAAAAAAAACATGCTTACGATAAAAGCACTTACGTCTCAAACTTATTCGACATGCTTGCGGCTATCGGGACAAAAAATGCAAAGAATATTAAATCGCGTAGGAGTATATGTCAAAACTTCGCAAAACTCTTCGCCTCTCCACACGCGCGTTGAATTTTCGCATCTACAATGTTTTCGGTAAACTGTTAATCATGGTGGAATAATGCTCGTTTTCACCAACTCGGTTTAAACCCTTTCACATAGGGGCATCCAGGCACGACACTCACTGAGCGCTCAATGAGATTTTTTATCTGATTGGCATGTTCCATTAGATCTAAAAATATGAACCAAACAGGTAACGAGCTCACTGAGCGCTGCTGGATGCACCTATAGGCTCGTATTCTGAACGCACTTTTATCGATAAAAGCGCGCTTTTATCCCTGAAATTCTATATTCGATTCTCTTTTGTAACATGCAAAACATCGTAACCTGTATTTCAAGTGTAATTCCCTTATGCAGAATAACGTTGATTTATGGCTGAAAAAGATGTAAATATCGTATTTGAAGCCGAAAATGAAGCCGAAATTAAATCTGAGACACGGCAAAGGTATCACTCATATATCAAAACGATTTTAATAAAAAAATATGTTGCAACTTCTTTTGAAAGTTCTCGTCCCTGTCATTTTAATCTATTCCAGTACCAACGCTAAAAATTATTCATGTATATAATGTTCTTAAGCAATAATATTTAGAATGTATCATTTAATCGCCTCGGGTGAATATCTCAAAAATTAAGAGATACAAGAAAAAGTTTTATATAAGAGTTGTAGGTTTTCTTGGGGGAAAGAAGGTGAAAATAACGGATAGAGGGTGCACTACCAAGGTCAGGTCAAGGTCAACATGAATTTTTTAAATGTGAAACCCCCTATTTTTTATTGCATATTCTTGTAGCACACCTCGAGAGCTTTCCAAAACACTAATAAAATATTTTTTCATCAAGTACTTTTCGAGTTATAAGTTACAGTACCGCAAGCGATTTCACACAGTGAAAGTTACAGTATCGCCGGCATTAGCATTGCCCAAGATGTCCAAATGATGGCTAAAATCTCTCGATCGTTGTTAAAAATTCTCATTTGGATGACATTTGTCAAGGTCAAGGTCATTGGAAGTTGTAACTTATTTTTTTATTTTTACGTAAAAAAAATGAATTTTCATTACAAAAATGATAAAGGTTGCGTTCAGCAGACTCAACCGTTGCGGAAAGGATCTGTGAGCGCTCACTGTTATTGGTATATTCTTTTAGATCAGCCAATAGCAGCGAGCGCTCACAGATCTGCTCTGCAACAGTTGAGTCTGCTAAACGCGACCATTGATAATTGTTCATATATAATTCACAGGTATTACATAATATAAATTTTTTCATCTTTTAATCTATTTTATTATTTCTCTCTGAAGTAACATATAAAATGGCTTTGATATTATTTTGTAAATATAATACTTTTGTTACTTTTATCAAGAAAAGGGTGAAAATCTAATGTAACAAACAAAACTTTATATTAAAAAATTTTTGCAAAGACGTAAAATAAATGTACCATCAGATAGGACGCAGGCTATTATAATTTGTTACTATAAAAAATTATTTATGTAAAAACAATTTATGAATTTAGAAATTTAATTTTAATCTTAAAAAGAATGATTAATTTCATAGGAACTTCATTTAAAATAAAATTTCTTTGTAGGCTCGAAATTCCTCTACTACAATTAACATATATAAAACAAACGGGTATTTTTCTCAAGTTATATTGGAGGACTATTTTTGCTGTTGGTTGGGCTATATCTTTATTACCCTTCATCGTAGTATATGATTCTTCGGTAAATAGGAAATGTTTTTTTCTATCAGTTTATAAAATTAAAACTCTTAAAAAATTTGTATTATATAAAATATCTTCAAATGTAACTTTAATTATGTATTGTACAATGGAAAGTTATTATTCTTATGTAACTTTTTAATCATTTTAATGCTGAATGTGAGTATTTTAATTAATTTGTACAGAACAATGTTATGATTTTGATATGAATTTATAATTTAATTAATAATTTACGATTTTGAAATTATCATAATATTTCTAAATTCATTTCTAAATATTTGAGTTTCACAAAATTCCAAAAAAAATCTTTTAACCTTTTTATTAAAGCATTTCCGAAAATTTGATATATATTAATATTTTATATATATATATATATGACCTGCAGTAAGGGGAGTAATCAAATTTCCTCATATCAAGTTTTAATCGAAAACGATGCTTAGTTTATATGTGGCAGACGTTGAAAGTCCAGTTGAAATCACTACGTCAAAAATAATTGAAAAAATACATCGTATTGTCATGAAAGATTGTCGAATGAAGGTGCGTGACATAGCTGAGATTGCAGACATCTCAGTAGATAGGGTACATAATATCCTGCACAAAAAATTAGAAATAAATAAGCTTTGTGCACGATGGGTGCCGCAATTGTTGATCATGGCATTAACTAAAAACGCATGTGGAAAGACATTTCGTAACAATGTTTGTCGATGCTTAAGCACAATCCACAAGATTTTTGGCGTCAATTCGTGACTGTAGATGAGACTTGGATTCACCACTACATACTCAAGTCAAAACAGCTATCAAAGCAGTCGGCCGGGAAAATAATAGCCACTGTTTTTTGGGATTCCCAAGAAATCATCTTCATTTTGACTACTTACAGAAAGGTCAGTCACAAGAGAATATTATTCTACAGTTTTGAATCATTTGTACGAAGAGCTGCGAACGAAACGGTCGAGATTGATTTTTCCGAAGAGATCAAAAAATTGAAACACCGCTGGACTAAGTGTGTAGAGCTCCAAGAAGACTATGTCGAAAAGTGAAAAAGAATTTTTTGGAATACAGGTGATTTTTTGCTTTTTTACCTGACTTATTGAACGATCCTTGTAATTATTATATACCCTATGCATTAATTAACTAATGAATTAATTAAAATAAATATATGATAGTTTTAATTTATAATATTTTTAAATCTCTATTTTGCATAGGAAGTCAGATGTGCCTATATTGTTTTACTGGTAGCTGGATATTGGGTAACAGAATGTTTACCGATTGGAATTACATCATTAATACCTGTAGTGTTATTTCCACTATTTGGTATCCTCAGTACTCAGGAAACATGCGTTTGTTATATGAATGATACCATTATGGTCTTTATTAGCGGCTTGATACTTGCTATTGCCACTGAACATTGTAACCTGCATCTGAGGATTGCTCTGATTGTCATGAAGATGCTCGGGTGCAGCCACGCAAAACTGCTCGGTGGCCTTTGCACAGTAACCACTTTTATATCTATGTGGATCGCGAACGCAGCAGCTACTGCCATGATGGTACCTATTGCCTTTGCTGTACTTCGTGAATTGGAAAGGGTCAGTATATTTGAAAAGTATTAATATACAAGTTATTTTATTTTCATTACTCAGATAATACAATATAATGTAACAAAAAATATTTTAATGATGGATAATTTTAATCAAATGAATAATCATTCCTATGTAATATGATAAAATGTTCATGTTTACTAAAATTTTAAGAATAATAAAGGCCATTATGCACTAAGACCTGGTTGTAATGTTACTTTTAGCGGGGGTTAGAACTTTTTTTCTTTCCTTCTCTCTTAGTTTTGAAGAGAAAAAGTGAAAGTTTTAAGTTTTGCTTAAAGTCAAAATATTATTGGTGCATACACGCACGCATGCACAGTGTTCTATTTTTTAAATTATCATCCTTTGATTTACGTTTACATTATCACTGATAACATTAATTTTTATGTGCTTCAATGATTGGTTTTATCGAATGGGAAAGTACATTCATTGTAACGGGAAGTATTTCGAGAAACAATAAAGCCAATTTAAAAAAATATGCAATTGTATACGATTTTGTGGAAACTTTCGAAGCAACCCATGTATACTGAATTTATATTTCAAGGATTAATTTTACTGTCTGGTTGAAAATCGATAATTTTATTGCTTTTACAGCAAGGACTTGGAAAAGTGTTTGATATAAAGGAAGATCCAGAGGATCCGGAAGCTGAACCGTGAGTATTAAATGAATATTTTAAATATCCTATATTTTACTGAAGAACGTATATTGAAAGAAAAATGCAAGTATTGTAATTTAACTAACTAAAGATAATTTAGATAAATATATAAAATAAAGAACCAAGCTCCAATGATCTTAGCCTTGATATATGTATATTGTCAAAGTTATGACAATGAATAATATTAAAGAAAGAAATATATTGTTCCTTACACAACGTGAATATACAATCAATAGAAAAAGTAGCTTTTAACGATCAAACTTGAATCATAAGTGCTTAAATAATTCGATATTACATACATGTGTCGTCATAAAAATTACGTGTTGCATTGATTTTTCGAAATTTTTTAAATGCAATCCCAAAAAATTATCAGATATTATAGATTATTTATGAAATTAGTTTTTCTGCCGTCAGATAGCAGACCGCTGAAAAAACATGTCTTTAAATTTGACTGTCTGGGAAGTTGCTCTATACTGGGTTGGTTAAACTTATCATTTTTAAACAATGTCTGCTATTGTACTTTAAATGTAACACATTTTTGTATATTTTAATAAATTAAGGTAATTTTACAATTCATCGTCGAAAAAGGATTTTTCCCCTTAGGGATATCAAACCGACAAGCTTAACAAAAGCTTATCTGTTTGCGGCGGCGTACGCTTCGTCCTTTGGAGGTACCGGTGCACTTGTAGGTACGCCGACGAATCTTGCCTTTAAAGGTATCTACGAATACAATTTCCCTGCTGCTGATCCAATTACTTTTGGCAACTGGATGGCTGCTTCGATTCCACAGATGGTCACTAATTCTTTTATACTATGGCTGTATCTGCGAATCACTTTTTTGGGATACCTGAGGCCACGTAGTAAGGATGCTAAAATGGCAAGAATTGGTGCAGAAGGCGAAGCCATTGCAAATCAAGTATGATATTATCTGTTTATAGATTGAAGGGAGAAAAGGAACAAACTCCTTTTCTCTCTACCACGGATTTCGGTGACGCGCTTTCCTCTCCCTCGGATCAAGCGTGTGTTGCATTTCCCCCTCTCTGACCCCCTTACATACACACACATACAAACCGCATATACGTATACGCACTAATTACACTGTGTGACCGCAAAAATTTTTTTAGTTTAAATTTATTTATAGATCAAGTTTTTGATAAGAAAATGTGTTGATTCTCGTAGGTAATAAGTCAAAATCTTAAAAATCTAGGACCTATGACATTTCATGAAATCTCCGTTGCAATACTTTTTTTGGGATGTATATTTCTATGGATATTTAGAGCTCCTGGATTCGTTCTCGGATGGTCAGAAATTCTAACGGACGTGTAAGTCTACAAATTTAGATTTGTAAAACGTATTAGTTATGTTAAAACAACTATGTTTCGTTTTAATAAAATGTTATTTCATTTCTAACATAATCTTTATATAGAATGTTGGCGGATTCGACGCCCGCAGTCTTTGTATGCCTGTTAATGTTTTTCATCCCAAAAGAGCCGACTTTTTTACACTTTTACAGCAAAGACTGTAAGAGCATTTAACAATTACGAAATCAAGTATGGACGTGAACACGAATAAGCAGCAAGTTACTGACTCTTTCTTCTAAAAAATAATCGAGAAGTGGCTTGCTACTTAATTCGCCTTTCTTTTTTACTTTAAACCTAACTTTAGTACTCATGAAACTTTATACGATCACGCAGCGTCCAAACGACCGGCCAAATCATCCGAGGGTTTGATTACTTGGCAGATCATTCAGACAAAAATGCCGTGGAGATTGGTATTTCTATTAGGTAGCGGTTTTGCTGTCTCAAAAGGCAGTAGTGTCTCAGGACTTGCCATGAAGATAGGATTAGCTTTAGTGCCTTTAAAAGAATTGCCTCCAGTGCTGATGATGGCCGTTGTTCTTTTATTCGTTAATACACTGACAGAATTTACTTCAAACGTTGGTACAGCTAATATAATTTTGCCTGTCGTCGCCCATATGGTAAGAATTTGTCTAATGATAAAATATATCATAACAGTATCTACAAATTGTTAATATTAACAATTTTAGGAGAAATTATTTTGCAAATTAAAAAAACATTTTGTAATAGTATCTTTATCATTTTTCAAACATGTTTACTTTTTGTTCATTTTTATAGCTTACAAATTTGGTTACGTTCTACCTTTTTACATCAGAATTTTGTGTTATCGCTCAACAATCGATAAAATAATCTTTTAAAACGTGATTTTTACAATTATTTTATTATTTTAAGTATTTTGTTGTCAAAATTGCAAATATTGTTCATTTTTATTTGTTTCTCAAAGTGTGTGGCAATGAAAATACATCCGTTATATATGATGATGCCAGTGACTCTGATGTGCTCATACGCATTTAGAATGCCAGTCGCAACGCCGCCAAATGCAATTATAACTGTCGCAGGACATTTACAAACTCAAATACTAATAGCGGTCGGATGTTTTCCCGCAATGTACAGTTTAATAGTGCAAATTATCCTATTCCCTACTTGGGGAGCCTTTATTTATGGCATTGATGAGTTTCCAGCTTGGGCAGAACAGTATTGATCATGGTATTGATCGGAAATCATAATCTGGTCATGTTGCTATCTAATATCTTACTTTATTATTTATATCAGTAAATATTTATAAAATATATTCTTATTTATTATCTTAAAAGATGAATTATATATTTTTATATTTAAAAATAAAATGATGAAAATAATTGTTATTTAGCTATTATTTAAACTGGTTTTTTTTTCTTATTTTACTGCCCATAATTTAATACAATCGATTCTATTTCTGTGGGGGGATAGAGGAGCAATGGGGTTCTCGAAGAACATAAGATTTCATGTCCAATAGATGCAGGGACCGTGGAGTTACACTTAACTTTTATTTGTATACGTTATCTTTTTTTCACTTTAGGATCTCTGTAATGACAAAGAAAATGTTAGATGTTCAAGAAGTTAATAACGATCAAGAATTTTTTTGATGATTCACAAATTCTATTAAACATTTGTTCGAACAAATAAGATGATAAAAGATTTAATATCAGATGAATATGAAAAACAAACATACAATATATTGTTTAAATCTGCGAATATTATTAATTTCTCTTTATTTTGACAAAGAACAAAATTGTACAACGCATTCGACATTAGATGCTTAATAGGCAATATATACGTATCTATTGTGTTTAAAACGAAAATATGGCGTTTATGATACGTTCTTATTTTTTTTGTTTTATTAAATAAATTGCGATAATAAGGTAAATTCTTTTTTACTTATTTTTTTACTTTAATTACTTTATATTTACTTATTTATTTATTCGTCGTTCATTTTCTTCAATTATAACAATATTTACTAAATTAAAACGTTACAATTTGTGACGCAAATATCGGGAGCGGATATTTGTTGCTAATATGAATACGGCTATTCAGTTTTATTAAATATGAATTAATTATGTTAAATACAGTATGCTTGTATATTGCGATTTCATATATATATAAAAAACATCGTTTCATAACTTCAATAGAAGAATGCCGTACGGACTTTTAGTTTTATACGAGTCCAAATCACAAAGTGTGCCTTCCAACAAGCGACACATTACAACACAGTGATCATCTCATCCTTGTTTAACATTGGCGAACAACAAGAGTGTACTGATACACTATGTTATACCGTGTCATCTGTGTCAATTGTTGGAAGGCACTCAAAAATTCCAGAAGATTTACGGATTATCGCCGTGTTTTTTATCCATTACTAATGCTAACATTTTTTTAACCATTTTGCCGTTTACATTATCAGAGTGAAGAACTGATATTGAACATAGCGATAACCCACAAACTTTCTACAGATATCTTTGAAGATATTAACTCGTACAAGCTTTAAAAGCATTATTAAGAAACTCTAAAGAGTCTAAACCTATTTAAAACTGTACGTACGATAATATGCGACAAACAAATACAATTTTCGATATATATATATATATACACTGGCAATTAAAATGTTTGTGCATTCCTTTAAATACAGCTAATTTCACTTTTTATATACGTTAATACATCATTATTATATTATAATCATCAAACGTATCTAAAGAACATGTTTTACTCTAATTCAAATATTGTAAGTTATAAATTTATTATTCAGTTTTTTAACACTAATCTCGGCAACATGTGTTAATAAATACGGGTTATTTTATATTTCTTCTGTAAATATGAATGTGTCTTGATGTTGACTTGATGGCGATCTGTGTTTCATTTTCAATCAGGTTCTTCAAGTCAGTCATCAAACAAAATTTCAAAAGCCAGTTGAGTGTACATATACGTATTTATATCTATGTTCTTTTTCATTTAATACTCCTTTTTCATAGTAACACAATATCTTTTCTTTTTCAAAAATGTCGATAATAGCGATGGCAGTGGATATTAAAACCTCGTTTTAGAATTGCGAGATTTCTCTCTCTCTCACTCTCCCCCCTCCCTCCCTCCCTCCCCCTCCTTTTTCTTCCTTTCCTCGCTCTTTTTCCCTTATATCTTTTTTTCTCATTCATTTACTCACATTTCTGTGTTATTTTCATTCTCACTGTCCTCTTTCTCTCTCTACTCTCTTCCTCCCTTTCTTTCTTTTTTTCTCTATCCCTTGTTGAGTCAATTATTTACTTATTTAGTTATTCGCTTATTTGTTCACTCATCTACTTATTCTGTTACTCACTCACTAATTTTTTCTTCTCTCTCTCTCTCTCTCTCTCTCTGTATGTATAATCATGCTTTGCTTTTAAGGAGACTCTAAAACTGTTTGCTTTATCAACTAAACGTAACAATATTTATGTTACAATTTTTTTCCTTCTTTACATACATGAACATTCTTTTCCAGAATTAAATATAGAGGATAAGACCACCAAAAAATATTCATCGCTCGAAAGTTCGCATTAAACTTTACGAAACTATTAAATCGTAGCAGCTTTATTTCATACAAAACATGTTTTTTTTAGTTTGCCAATCTATGTATAAAAAGAACCGTTGCAGTGATAAAAAAAATATTTAAAATTTTGTGATTTTGACCGATTCAGGCACGACGTATATATAAAAAAAATTAGCTAATCAGCGAATCTCTGATAAAAAAAATACTACCAACTTTGCATTAGTCCTTGTTTGAGACACCTCTACTCTTTGATGGCTCGTTAATCAGATCGATTATTAAAATTATTAAGATCGATCTAAGATGCTCAAAAAGTACCAAAAATTGTTAAATTATTCAATTTAACTCGTGATATTACTGCGATAATTTAGAGCTTGCGTTTTAAGTCTGAAAAAAATTCGGTGCGCAATTTAAAATCTACATACATGGTATATAAATTTACATGCGATTTACCCTATCACTTTTGGTTTTCACCTTGTGAATAACATGAAACATTGAAGTGCGAAGCTGACAACGAATTTTTATAGATTTGCCATGTCATATATATATTAATCGATAAATGTGTTAGAGTCGATGATGTAAATAACTGTTTTCACATAACACATGTTGTATGGATGTATAAACTCCAAGAAATGTCTTATGAGAAAGATAATTTTCAAGACGTCTGTTAGACATGCATTGAAGACATTCATTATTGCAACCACACATTGAGCGCTTAAAGTGCGTTCGAGAAAACTTTAAATCTATTTCCCGCACTCTATAAACTGATGCACATGCTGGTGTAATAAGTTGAAGTGAAATAAATATACGTTTGTTTTACTTTAATTATTGCACTGTACCAGTGTACCAGTTCAAACAGTGCAGAAATAAAAAGTAGACCTATTATTATTAGCGCTGGTTGTGTCATTCTATTCTACTTTTCTAAAGAACAACAAAAATAGAATGACGCAAATAGTGCTAATACTGTCTCTCCAAACACACCCTTTCAGTGAACGATTTTAGGATTGAATGCATCCATTGTCAGAGTTGACAACAAAAACCAAGCAGAGAACCTGCTAATCTGATCTAACAGATTATAGATAGAAACCTAATTGGTTTCCTAAAAAACCTAATAGGTTTCGCACTAAGAAATAGACTATACTTAGACGTATACTTAGGACAAAAAATGATTCGTTTTTGATAAAGAAAATTATCATGTGTACTTAGAAAGTGGTTATTGGTGTTGTTACAGTGAATAAAGATACGACTTATCTTAAAAATATCTAAAATACCTTATAATTTAATGTAAAATAAATTAATTTTTGTTATATATTACGTAAAATAGATAAAATTTATACTTCCTTAAAATAAAAATAAAACAAAAACTTTTTTTCAGAGGTTTATCATTATTAACATTACGATTTAAAAAGCAAAACAACAGTTTCTGCTTGATATTTGCTGCCAATCTATTATCAGATAGCAGTGCGCAGAGATTGATTAATGTTTGCCATTAATGTGCCGTCAGGTTATATTAATTTCTGCTGCTAATCTGCTGCCTGATATAAGCAAATTCTGTCGATAAAATATAAACTGAATGTGTGACATGTCATTCTGTTGACATGTACTGATTAAATTTGCTGCCAGTCTGTTGATATTCTGCTAACATTATGCTGAAGGGATTTTGCCGTTCATTCATACTTCATAGCTTCTTGTACCAGAAGAGATAGTGCTCTCCTTCGCTAATCTGCAAATTATCTACACCTGTAAATATAAAGAAATGATTAAAATTAGTAAATATAAATTAATTATGAATAAATAAGTAAATACATATATAATATTTATAGGTATGTTGCTACATAATATTTAATGAAATCTTTTTCTTCAAATAAATTTCTGTAAATAAATATTTCTGTGTTACGTGTGAAGTGTGAATTTCAATTGTAATAATTTCACAAACGCTTGAAAAGGACGCTGTATCTATTTAGCCAATAATACGGATTAATCACATTTACCTCCAGGTGCAACTAATTGATTTCCGGGCGGTGAGGATGGTTCCGGTGGTGAGGATAATCTGTAAAGTAGCCAGTAATGATAGGACATTGGTTCCTCTTTGTAGCCAGCCAGCGTGTGAACGTAATGACCGTTAGGCCACTCGGAAGCAGTAAATTGGAAATGGGGAGACATGCTTGCTGCCAACAGCATCACACTGTAGAAAGTTTCGTTTTTGGGCACAGTCACAATTAGATTGTACGTTTCGTTTACATTGCTGCCGACCCACAATGTATAGGACACGTTTACAGGCAGAGGCGTGGTGGTAAGCGTTATGTCTGTACTGCTTGCATTATTTCCTGACGTTTCTGATGGTAGAGGAATTTCGCTATGATTGTCCGGTGTTCCAATATCTACAACATATAAGTTTAAAGAATCATTCTGCGGTAGAAAATGTATTGACGAGTGACAAAATTTAAGCAAAAGCAATACTTGCTTTAAAATAAAAATGTTTTTATTAATATATCCGTTAATTTAAACATTATTTTAAATAGTTAAACCTATGTTGTGCGCCGCTATACAGGGTAAATCTTAATAAATACACACGAATATTTTTAGAACGAAAATTTTCTTTAAAAATATTTCAGACCAAAATTTTACTGCTTCATAGTGGAAAAAATGGTGACCTTGAGAAGATCGTGTCCAGCACTTGGAGAAAAAGTGACATGCTGGACATGGAGATTAAAAAATTAATTAAAAATATGTAGCGGCCGTGAACTCTGCTTAAAAATCTGCATTTGTTTCATCAAAAGAATGGTCGTGGCTAAGCTGTGCGTAGAACACAATACACAGCTTCGCTTTTTCAGCTCAGTTGTAGCAAAAAAGAGTTAAATAATGCTTATTTTAAATATTTCAAAAATATAGTAATGGATGATTTACTATTGTTCGTAGTCAGGTGAGGTGGTGAATTGTCCAATAAACCCTGTCCGCAGTCAAGGGCACGGATGCTGGCCAGACCACGCGGCACGACACCTAACATGGCCTCTGCAGTGGTGTGGATATTGCCATGAAACGAACCATCTGATCGTTGTTGATTGATCAGCCAAGCCAAAGCTGCGGATCTATTCCAGTTATCAGCTGGTTCATTTTCGATTTCTTCTAATGCTTGCATCACCAACACAGTGTTCCGCAGATCACCAAAACTGCCGTCGTGCATTTGCTGTTGCGCTAGCTCTATCGATGGTTTACGAACAATGTGATGAAGATTGCGATGTCGATGATCTTGGACGATACACCGCAGGGCCAAGATCAACATTGCGATAGTATCTAGAAATATTATTTAGTAATAAAGATGTACTGCCCATATAAAAATTCAACAAAACGCAAAATTAGGATAAAATGAAAATGTATAATAAAAAATTTTATATAAAATTCTGAAATTAAGAGACTTATAGAAAAAATGAATTATACTTCAGTTACTATAATACGTTTTATTGCGCACAATTCATTTGCACACCATTTATTTACACACACAAAGATGCGCACATGAAAAACCGAGCAGGTAATAAGACGCATCCTTTGCATCCCTTACATTCCTTTACGTATGCTTTGTGATATTTAGAATTAAAATGCTCAGCTCGTAAAGCATGTTGCTATTCATATGTATCTATATTTTCAGATGATGCTACAGCATCAGAGACAATTCTTTTATTCATTTATTACGTAAGTAACAAAAGCAATATTTATTTTGTTAATTTCTCATATTTTGAGCAATACGATATGGAAGAAGGTCAAGATCCGGTACTTATAGTTAATTTTAATTATTTAAGACTGTCTTAAGATGTCGTAAACTAATTATAACAAAGCCATATTTGCATCTTCAAATGTTTACTTTTGAATAATAGCTGAGGGTAAGATACACGCGAGTTAGGAGCTCGCGCCAACCCTGAGCGCTCGTAATTTCAACCTACTCTTCTGCAAAAACTACTTACCGGACGCAATTTTGTTAAAAGAAAAAGTTGTTTTTTTTTAACATAAAGTATATCAAGTCTTGTACTCGTATGTTGGAATTTAGAAACACCTTGCACATATCATTTTTAATAAATGAAATCAATTTCTCATTTAAAGTAAAAAAAACAAGTTATTTTCATATTTTAAATAAAAATTATTCTATATGTTAAATATTAAATAAAATGCATTTTCGAGCTCTACTTATTTTAAATTGTATATAAATATAATTTCTTGTGTCCTATTCCTCATTTAATATTTTTAATAAGTTTTTAGAACCTGCATTTTATATATATATATATTTTTTTCAAATAAGCCATATCAATTTTCCCGACTCCTGCGATTTAATTTTTTTAATAAGTTTTTAGAACCTGCATTTTATATATATATATATTTTTTTCAAATAAGCCATATCAATTTTCCCGACTCCTGCGATTTAATTTTTTTAATAAGTTTTTAGAACCTGTTTTATATTTTTTATTTCAAATAAGCCATATCAATTATTTTCCCGACTTCTGCGATTTTATATTTTAAATAAGTCGTATCAGTTATTTTACCGAATTCTGATAGACACTTTGATTATATCAATTTATTTGTTATTTTCAATACATTTGTTACATTCGGCAATATGAGAATTTTGAAACAATAAAGAGGCACTTACCAATATTATGGTCTCGCGCGGCATTCGCAATATCTAAGAGACGACGCATTTGCCGTTTGCGTACGTGTGCCTGCGCACTGCATGCTGCGAGCGTAGTCAACGCAAAATCGTAATCAGTTGGCGGTTCATGATGTTGCAATGTACCGATTAAATCGTGACCATGGAATTGTCTCGGGTCCATGCACATTGCGTTCAAAGCCAAAGTATAACGTGCTAATTGTCCCGGAGAAAATCCAACCTCCCGATGTCTGTAAACAGCAGCAAGCAATTCATATGTAGGAGCGTTTGATATAATAAATGTATATCCGGTGTATTGAACATAATTAATTTTTCAAGAAATGCATACATTTTCAATGAGAACAAGTATATGGTATCCATATTGATTCCGTATTTTAATTACGTGGAAAAAAGGTGTCTCTATTATAAATTATAAATAAAAGAAATACCAAAAATTTTAAATATAGTCATACTTTATTTCCTAATAATTTTTCTTTAACATTTATATTAAAAATAAATGTTACACACAGGTTTTCTAATTGTTAATTACTAGCATGTTTTGATTACGCGCGCATGTGTATTGATAAGCGAGTAAAAACTATCTAAGTGAGACCAATGAAAACATGAAAACATGCTGTAATGGTCAGGCTGGATCTCGGGTACTTCTATATAATTGCATGTGAATTTATATATGTATGTAAATTCTTAATCGCGCACCGAATTTTTCAGACTTGAAACGCAACTCTACTAAACTACCGCAATAATATCACAAATTAAATTAAATAATAATTTTTGATATGCGCTCTTTTTGCGCATCTTATATCGATCTTAATAATGTTGAAAGACATTCTCTTAGGGCCGATTGTTCCATCTTTTGGTAAAGTTTACCTGTTAGGTAAGTAGCAAGATTATCCAATCATGTGCGCGGATTGCCAGATTTACCTAACAGGTAAACTTTACCGAAAGATGGAACAATCGGACCTAAAAGAATCGCAGAGGGGACTGATAGTGCCTATGTCGCCATTTTCAGTTTTATCAGCTTTTCTAAAACTGTCGGCTAAGCATGTAGCGGAGGTGTTACTACATTATGCATAATGACAAAACCATAAAGCATAATAGAACATTTTAGCAGAATCTATTTTTTTAAATCAAATGAAGGAAACATCTTTATATAAAAATAATTGTCAATAAGCAATGAGAGATAAAAACAATTATGATAAATTTTTACCTCCAAAGCAAAAGCACAATTTCTAGTTCCATTTGTTTAGCAATGAGTTGCAATTCAAGTGGCGCCGGAGGCGCAACGTTATCATCACGGGAAAGATTGGCTAGACGAAGAACCAATAGTACTCGATGTGTGTCATTACCCCAACTTGCATCCTTATCCCGTTGATTCCACAGCCATGTGGCCGCTCGTTCAAGAATAGTTTCTGCTTCAATGTCGACTGACGTCATCTCAGCATTATTTACTGACAATAACAATTCATTATTTATATTCAAGAATACTATATCTAAAGATATTTTGTTTCATATTTTATATACAGGGTAGAGTTAGAGCGAGATCAAAAGTAACAATTTATCTATGGAGTTCGATTATGAAAGAACTAATATAAGTATAGAAAAGCTGATGTTAATATTTATTGCTAATGTAAGTATTTTACTTTATGGGAAATATAACATTTTATACTCGTGATATATCGGATCAAAATTATCAACCAAAAATGGAGATAAAATGGCACATATATACCGCCCTCGACATAGGGTCGGTTATAGCACAGCATTTTATGTTATAGTACAGTTATTTTATTTTCAAGGAAAATATAATGCAATAAAACTCTTAAAGTACAATAATTTATACTTTTTTCTCTAAAACAATACATCGCGTGTTTATAGATCGCCGGAAAAGTAATTTTAGTTATCTTTGTTCGTCATACTCATCAAACACATATGTATCAGTCACAGATTTGTAAATATTTGGATTGTTACTTTCGCTCCCTGTTACTTTTGTTAATTAATACCGGTTTATCTTGTTAGATTAATTTCTTTTAATCTTATACACGTAAACAGAAATACATACCTTTTGCCCAAGTGAAAACATGTAACCATCCTAGTAGAAAGATCATAGCAGCCATATTTGCTTTGTCCCACATGACATTCGGACGAGTTTCAAATTCCGCTTATGAAAGTAAAGTTACTGAAAATCAAACCATAATCATTAATGAAGAACACATTTCAAAAGATATGATATATATTTTGTCAACTTTATCAACTTTATGTGTATACCTCTTTTCCCCATTTATTCGGCATAATTTATGATTTTTTTCTAATCTATTATAATTTCTCTCTTTTACATATAGAAAATTTTATGTTGTACGTAAATACGTAATTACAATTACATGTTAACGAAAGATTTTTGTGTAATATGTATAATTTATTGTTGATTACATTAAACGAAAACTTATCTGCAGAATTATCTTTACCCATTCAAATAGGGTATATAATATACGTATATCATGGTAAAAGTTTATTTTTCATCACGCGTATGCGTGATGACAAATTCTATGTGTAACGAGTGGGGGTTTATTGTTTATAGCGCGACACGGACTCGCTTCGCTCGTGCGCTCGCGCCCGTCGCGCCATAAACACTAGCCTCCACTCGCGTTACACAATGTACTTATATTTTAGTCTCTTCTAATTATTTAGGTTTAGGTATACAGGTCAAAGCTTACATTGAAAATTATTTGTCCACAGTATACTGTACAAATTTTTGTTCGCTTATCAGTCTTAATATATAAAAGTAGCATTTTCAGCAATTCTTGTACAAAACTTGTTCATTGCTGTTTTTCCTTTTCGGGGGCAACTCACAGACATTGATAAACAAACGCTGCAATCTATCGTGCCTAATTGTCTCATTGTTGACTGTTGGTGAATAATCAACGTTCTTATTAGCGATTCAAATTCGCTTGATGTAATATTTTAATAAATATTGGCGTGCAAGTATATTATGCCGTGGATATATACGTGAATACACACACACATACATACACATGCGTATATCGCACACATCATTATATGAACACTCACGATAAATCATATCTTTCGACAATCGTATACTGGAACAAATAGAACACAAGGGATGCCGGCGTCGGAACACTGAGCCAAAGCGCATGGATATGCGTGGGATCGATATCGCAGCGCCTGTCATCCACACCGTATACATACACACCACACGCGGAAAGTCCTGTTATATATATACATATAAAATATATGTATAATAGGTGATTCTTTCCGAAATCGACATGATATTTTGCTCTATATAGCCTTCGGTATAATTGTTTAGGTATACTACGCTCGAAAATGTTCTTTAGGAAAATACCTACAACAGCCCGTATTTTTTTATTTTTCCTTAAAACAAACTGTCTAACGGTGTAGTACTAATTTCAATTTCTCGATATTTCAAAAACATCAATTTTATCTAATTTTTTTTACCCGATAGTAAATATTTAAAAATTTGAACGTATATAACTGTATTGTATCGTACCGTGAAATTCAAATTAATTTCCGAAATTCAAATCAATGGAGACTATTTTTAAAGTGAAAAGTTGTGAAAATTTTTTACATAAGAAGCGATTACTTTTACATTTTTTAAATATTTATTAAGAGTAAAAAAATTCGATAAATGATTGATGTTTTTAAAATATCAAGAAATTGTAGAAATTAATACTACAACTAGATGATTTTCTTTAAAGAAAAACAAAAAGATACGGATCGTTGTATTTTCCGAGAAAGAACACTTTCGTAGAGTATATAAAACTATATCGGAGATTATAGGGTTAAATGTCGGTTTTCGAAAAAATTATACTCATATATTATACATTATGATGTTATTCGCGCGCGTGTGGCAGGACGAAACTATAGGGGTCGCGTCTACAGAATCGTAAATCGCGAAAGGTTGGGCGCCAGATGTTCTTAAAGGCGACGTCAACTTCACGAAAATCAATTTTTTATTGTAATAATAGTATTTATCTGAATGTTACAATTCATCAGGAGTTAAAAATTGTGATGTTATTAATTCGGTATTTTATGTATACAGAGTACTTGTATTTCACCTTAAAAGTGAATTCTTTAGAACACATTATAAGAAAAAATTAAGATAATCAAAAGGCTCAGTGGAATAAATTAAGAAAATAAAAACAAAAATTGCCGATATATGAGCCAACACTATAGTTACAAGTGTATGTTTTTAACAATTTATTCGGAATCATACAAAAACATATACCTATGGTTTTGACTTATGGTTAAGGTTCTTCTCAATACAAAAATAAGTAAAATTTAAAATTAAGAACATCAAAATTGGTAACGCATAAGAATACGATTACTATAGTAGTAATGTCCAAATCAAGTCAAATCTTATTCATCAAAGTGTTAGGTTTAATGAATGTCAAAATTAGACCATTTTTGTGTAGTTGTACAGGTTCCATTAAACTGCTTGGTTTAATGAAATTTAAATGACAATTATTAGACACAACATAACTGTTTGGAAGACCGATGTGAAAATGATTATAAGAAAAAATCTTAATACGAATATATCGAAGATATAATATGACTGATCGAGAAGAATTTCACATCGTTCTAGTGAGAAAAAATATTTTTTATATAAGAAAGAGAAAAAGAATATAAATAGCAAACAAAAACGTTTCTCTGGCAAAACTCAGCCCAGTGTTGTAATACATATGTCAATAAAGTATCTAATAATCGCCAATGAAAGACATTTTATATGAAAACATAAATCACAGTTCGTATACATATGCATAACATCTAAAGTGTAAAAATTAAAATTTTAGTATAAGAACTAAAAGCGATCGCGAGAAGAGAATTAAAATTGTCTATCACGGCAGACGAAATAATATTGCAACTGATCTTATAGACTACATTGGATTTTGAAAAATAAGAGAGAGAGAGAGAGAGAGAGAGAGTTTATGTGCCTACTTTAATACATTTCCGTAGTTTGTTTGAACGAAAAGAAGAAATCTGATGTCATTCCTATTAAATTGTTTGAATTTTTCTGTTAATTTCGGTGCGAAAGGCACAGTAAACCATGATGGGATAATCGATGAATCTCTACTACTGTCAGAATTGTCAACCCACGTCACTTTTTTACGAGTGCTGCTCTTAATTCTATTATTGATTGTGTCAAAAAGAAATCCAAGAGGATAATTGTTCTCTATTACGATATTTATAATGAAAATTTTTTTATGTGGAATTTGGAGTTTGATATATAATTCACACATACATAATTCACGAAAATATTCCAAATTGAAAAAGAAATTCCTATAAAAAAATTTAATAAATCAAAGAAACGGAGAAGATATTTATTTTATCAAAGGTCAAATGATAAGGAGACTACATGTATGTATTGTTCTTTATATTATATAATAATAGAGATATAATATATTATAATATATATTTATTACATAGATTTTACAAAAAAAAGCTCAGAACTTTTTTGTACACCTATATATTTACTATGTACGTGCGTTCGTGTGCGCAAAAAATTTTCGTTTTGGAATTTTTATGCATATTTTACTTCAAATAAAATACAATCAATTAATTCTAATATGAAGTAAACTTGTTAAAAGCTTTATACTGGTATACAAAAATTGTTTCAATTTTGTTTACAGTTCAAAACAATATAAAATTTATAAAAGCGAACAAGTGTGGATCGATTCCCTGGTTTTTTGTTAAAAAAGAATTAATAGAGATTACAATCAGAGCCAAAGAGAATAGGTGATTTTACTGTTTGATTGATGAACACAGCCATGACATATATTCGATATTATCTGACATTTATAATTTTTATTCACTTTAAATTTTATATTCGTTGACTTTTTATTAAATGTTTTACGCATGTAATAGCAGTTTGTTTTACTATTGCAGTTTCCGTTTTGGCACATAATACTTTATTGTATCCATTCAGCCTTGTAACTGGTTTGGGAAATATTTTTCTGTTATAAGAGGAAATTTTTGTAACTTTGAAAACTATAATAAATAATACATCTTTGCCACTTTAAAGTATGTAACATAAACATCACTACCATTAATTTCAAAATTGTCATGGCTGAAGAATTTAGAAAACTAACCGAAATGTACAAATTTACTTAGACAAATTTAATAAACTTGTCAATCTTAGTTTAAGAAAATCCGTTTAAATATTAGTGCATGAATTTAACGTTTCTCTTTTGCTATGATTGTAATTACTATTAATTTCTTTTAATAGAAAATTTATTACGGATTTTAACGCGCGCTCCATCTCGAAAAACAAAGTTGAATATTTTATATTACCGACAGAGGGTTAAAATCTTTTTTATTTATCAAACCCAGATTATATTATATTAGAGTATTGTATGTACACTTTATACTGATCATATCACGAAAAAAATAAAAATTAAAAGTTGTTTGCTGCTTGATTAAAAAATCATTCTTGTTTAACATAATATCGATTATATCTCCTAATAATATCTTTATTCGTGTAAATTCGCCTAATAGCTTGACAGTTTTAAAGACAAAATTCAACAATTAAACATAGAAAGCTCGATTAAATCGAGTGAAATTTTTTTCAGATTTTTTTATTCTTTTGGCCAATTCAAGATAATTGTAATCACATATAGGTGAAAAAAATTTTTACTTACCGTCTTAACGAAGAAGTCACGCTGCTTGTTTGTAATGTATGATATCGTTGGATTACGCTTGATTCTGTTTCTTAACTTCTACTTGTACCACTGATGACTCTTTATCAAAATCACTGTTGAAATTTGACGGCGACGATGGCAACGATGGCCATAACGATGACGACGATGGCGAGAAAGTGCAATGGTATAATGGTCGCTACGATACACCTTCCTCGTGAATGCGCAATGCAGACCAGAAACGTCGCGTCGCGACGCATGAAGGAAGTTGGGAACCACCCTCCCTTCACCCTCATACAAATGTTTATTGAGAACGCTTGGTCGCCTTTTAATATAATCCAATTAAGTTCTAAGCAAATGTAATTATTTTCAATTTTACCTATATATAAAAATATAATATTCTTCTATCTTATTTTAAGAATGTTTCTAATCTCAGCAACAAAACAAAAGAAAATAGTATATTCAAAGATATTTTAAATATTTGGGAAAAATAAAAAAAAATTTTTAATAAAAATATTGCTGTGTCTGGATTTCAATATTTATATTTCTTTGCAACTGCTATATTTTTTATTAATGTCTCAACAACTATAGTTACAGATATTTTATTTTAATTCTTTTTTCTATTATTTGCAAAGGTTTAAAATACCTATTATTTAAAACTTTTTCCTTACAACAAATACTCATGTATAATCTTTTAATAATAGTAACTAAAATTATAATTTTTTAAACAGTAGTGTTTTACATTATTTTGTTGTACCTATATAAAATTGCATCTTATATACATATATAAATCAAATTATATTAAAGAATATTAAATGATTTTAATGTACTTATTTCTTTGTTTAAAGAATATTCTTATCCTTGAACAAAAACTCTTTTAAAAGAAAAAGAAAAAATATTTATGCCAAATATATAAAAAAGAGTTGTATGTTACACTTTAAAAACTTTTCTAAAAAAAAAATATTTATCCTCCAAAACCAATATTAGATCAATTAGCTAAGTGTTTGATTAAATTAATATGAAACACAAAAGTATTTTATACATATATATTTTAAACAAAAGTAGAGTATATAGGCGAGTTCTAAACTCACAGAGCTCCGAGGGGAAGTGAGGGGCAAGGAGGTTCCGCGGCGCGGCGGGAACATCACTGGGCGAGGGGGATGATGGCACGGGGAGAAGATGACGTTATGGGTGCGGGTGAGGGTGATAACGTCGTGGTGAAGGGAGGGAGATGATGTCACGATGACAATGTCACGGGGTGGGGAGTATGTCACAAGGGTACGTCGCGGAATCCGCGGGGACGATGTCCAGGGTCCGCGATGTTACGGGGTCCGCGTTACTTGATATGGCGTATTATGTCACCGGGGTCAGTGACCGCCACGTTACCTTCGCGCCGGACCGCTGTCACTGACCCCGCATCATGGTAACGCACCGCGGTGGACCCCGCAATGGCTAACTCCCGCGAACTTCCCAGTACATCCAATGACGTCGTCTCCTGTGATGTGATCTCCTCGCCCGCACTCGTGACGTCATCCTACTCCACCTTTCTGTGATATTATCCTCCTCGCCCAGGATGTCATCCCTTCCCTCCCCGTAAAACTCTCCTCACCAGGTTAGAAACCGCGGCGCGTCTAGTCTACCGGTTCAATCTATTTATTTTATAATAATTATTTTTTTTCTAATTACCCCGATATAAAAAAAACTTCAAAATTTAATTTTAAAAAACCTTCAGCAACAATTTCTTTTTTAGAATATATTCTATGCATGAAAACATACTTTACAAAATTACAGGAAAATCGAAGGTGGGGGTGCGTCATACTTAATATTTACTATAGATTTTTCTGTTATTTTAACTTATTAGCAATCTTTATAGAAAAATTATTTAAGAGTTGATATACCGCGCGTATAGTTTCCATTATCATATATTTTTTTCCTTACTGTGTATACATTATATAATTTTCTTCAAGACTAATTACACACTGATATGTTTTATTATCGACGACATTCATTTATTACTTTTGCCGACACATCATTTGCTTGTATTGCTCCAATATATATCTAAAAATAATTTTTTTATAAATATTTTGTCTTCTAAATCTGAATCAATGGATAATCACTAATATTAGTGCTAAGTATGCCACTGATAATCAGTGAATAAAATGTGTAACCTAGCTAATCTTTATTATGTGATTTAATTAATCTTGTTTTAATACATAAATTTAATGAATATATGGTATTAGAAAATTCAAATTAACATGCCAATATCAGTATTTTAAGTTATATAATGCTTGAACTTTCTTTCTTTTTTAGTTGAACTTCACTGATTATCCAATGCCAAGTATGTCACTGGATAATTATAGTGACTATCCATTGATTCAAATTTATAGAGAGCATTAAAAGTATTTTGTACAAAAGTGTCTTGTTTCAAGTAAAAGAATGATAATACAGAGCTCTCAAACTCTTCAAAGCTCGATTGAAAAATATCACATTTTCACTATGGTGAAAGTTATACAATCAAGTAACAGCTCACTTTTATAAAATTCACTAGGTGTCTAGTTACACAATCGATTTCTTGAATATTTTTATCTTTTATAAAATATAGCGCAACAAAAACCACACGCGCGCGCATACACATACATATATACAAGCTTTTTTCTATAATTTTTTAATTATGTAAAATTATATTTATTATGTGAGTAGATAAAAAGAATATTAACTTAAAGCGATTTTACGTACGTCTCAGCTGCACAATCTCCTATACAATCGGACATATCCATCATTATATGGAATGATCGTTCTAAATATTGTTTAATGCATAGCATAATTACGTCTTTTGAGTAGCATTGAAACGGAGTATAATATGATTGACATAAAATCATATTATTACTACAGCTTTCAATTTCTTTACTAAACATTTCCCAAACCTAAAGAAAAAAAAAATGTATATTCTAAAATTTGCATTAAATATTATTATTACATTTTTATATATATTCTAACATAAAATAACATAATAAGATTGAATTCTTTATTTTTATCTTTTTTTTGATAAAAATTTGTTTTTCTTACCTGCACCCATTTCCTCGATAATAAATCTCTCAATGATTTCCTATATTTAAAGCGTTGTAAAGCATAAATTGCCTCGATGCCCTCTTCTACATTTTTTATCTCATCAAATATGCAGTCGATCAAATTTTTGACCATGTTCTCTAATTCCGTCACAAAGTTTTTAAACTTCAGCATGTTCTCGAGCCACGAAAATTTTGTAACATCTAAAATTTCGTGGCAGATCAATTTAATTTCGGCAAGAATCTCAGAAAATAAATTCTCTATTTGGCAACAACAAGCATCATATTTTATACCATTTGGACCGCCAATCATTCCCACTTTAGTACACCTACAAAAATTTTGTCACATGTCTATTATAACTGTATGCGTGTGTACGATAATGAACGCGTGCGAGTCATGCAGTGATATATTTATTATTCTGAACATGCATATGTAAAATATTACGTTTTACTTTTCAAACACTCTTGAAGTATTGCATATTTCAATGATATTATAACATCTTTGCATAAACGTATCAATGTAATTAAATATTAATTGTTCGTTCACATTCCAGTTGCTATTCAATTTAATAAGCGCAGTTATCTTCGTAATCTGCAATTTTGCAAAAAAAATGAACAAACGCTCGAATTATATAAAAATTACAACCAATTTTACCATTTTTTTTCAAATTGTTTATTAAATTTATAAGATTTCAGATACAAGTTATTTTGTTTTAACTAACATTTGCTAATGTTAACAGTTTATTAATTTTTTTTGTATGTTTGTAAAGAAACTGTTTTGCTTGATGAAAACTTGGTAAAATTGGTTACATATTTAATGTAAATACTTTATTATATATCGTCTTATATATTTGACAACAGGAGATGCATTTCTGGAGTACATTTATTCCATTTTCTATGTCGCCTTCTAGTATTATTTGCAAATTGACATAATTTTTACATTGAAGTACTATTTGTGTGCTTATAGCTTCACAAAGTACTTCTATGTTACTCCTAAAATGAACAAATTTGTTTATCCAACTTTTTAAATATATATATAATTTTAATATTAAGTGACAGGAATGAAAATATTAATATAGTTACGATTGCAAATAACAAATGATCAGTCAAATATTTTAATATATCATATTAAATAAATGTAAAAGATCGCGTACGACACATTATAAAACGGGGATTCTGTCCAGATGAACAGTATCAATAACAATATTTTCATTATGGGCTTTTCAATCTCATTTGGGCATTTCAGATTTTCACAAGCTTCTGATAGTATATTCAGATACATTATATTGGATGCAGCTTGTTCTAAGCTTTCGCGAAGCTGTAATGTTAAAAGTTGAAAGGAGTCCACGCTCGGTGAACAAATGTTCTCTAACAGATGCAATATCGATTGAACTTCCATATTCGATAATTGATCGTGCAAACAGCTTAAATTAAAATCTAAAAATAAAACATTTTATGTTCTTTTGAGACAAAAATAAAAATTGTAGTAAGCACGAACAGCTATAATAGCTTATGATTCGTAATATACAATGTAATAGCATTTGAAACTAACATTTTCTTGTCCAACATTGCACCTCGTCGAATATGGTTCGTTTACTGTTGCTTGTGGATGTACTTGACAGTACTTGCCGTATCTGTTTGACCCAATATTGTACTATTCTTTCGTATATATCAATCAATGCCTTTTCTGATTCCTGCAATTCCTTAGAAATATGCAGAATATCTCTCTGTAGTGTCGCAATATCAGACAAATTTTCTCCCGGTACATATAATTTGGTTAAATCCATTGGCTTGTAAACCCATTCGGTTAAGCACATTAGAAAATTGTGTAGATTTGAAAACAAATTGTTTCTAATAACTGTTCTTGTTAAAGAAAGAAAATATTTATCAATTATAAAATATGATGTTAAAAAACTAAACCGAAGAACAATGATTTCAAAAATATGATTTGAAAAATGATACAATCTGAATTTTTGATCAAAATATTTGCTATTTTTAGATATTTAAATTTCAAAAGTGTCTCGATAAAATTGTTATCAAACGTAATTGTCATATATAATTAAAGATTGAAAAAAAGATACTTTCAGGCCACTCATCATCGCTACGTGCGACGGTGATATACATGTTTTCCATTAACTTCAACACGCACATCATTGTGTTACGATTGATGCTGCCGAAGACAACTGTGGCATGAAAATTATCAACTGTAAACACGTGCCAAGGTATTCGTAAGAAATATACAAAATCGCTTTGATTATCATCCAAGATGCTTAACCGTGCTTTCAGTGTATCAACTTGAAAATATACACATAATAACATGTAAGCTGGGTTTTCAAAATATTCGCGAATTATCATATAACAATCCTCTTTCCAATCGGAATTCTTGATAGAAGGAAGAATTGTGAAATCTTTTATATATTGTACCTACAATAATACACAAACATATATCGTTTATATTAATGTTTACTGAAAAGATATATCTAATTGATATTCTAAAAATGCTAATTATTCTTTTTTTCTAGTTAGTTAATAACTGTATATTATATATATAATATTTGATGTCAGATATATAAAATATACAGATAGATTTTTGTACGATTATAAAAAATGAAATGAGAGATCTATTATGAAAAATAAAAAATAATATACACATATATGTGAGAATGTATCTAAATAAACTTGAAGGAATAACCAATTTGTCTAAATCTTGTTCATCAAAGACTGGTTTGATCAGTTCGGAAGATTGCTCCTCTTCGGTTTCAGGACTTTCTGAAACAATTTAGATGACATCATGCATACTTTTATATGTATATATACATGTTAATTAACAATTAATTTATTAATAAACAAATTGTTAAAAATGTTGGAAAAAAATTATGATAAAAAGACCTTGTCGACCAAACTCTTCGTTGTCTGTATCCATGTCCAAAAATTCTCGTTGAGGATCCAACGGTAATTTATCAATTTTCCTCGTTTTTTCCATCTTTCACAATCTATTTATTTTGATTTCTGTTTAATAAAAGTATTAAAAACGGTAACTACACACGCGAACGCGAATATATTTTAATAATGATGAACGTTAGTTACTAATTGCAAGAAATAACTAGCGAAAATGTTTGATAATGGCTGGCACAGTAATTCGTGACCACGTCGCCAAGTGACATGGTCACCAAGTTACGTTGTATCATATTGATAAAACAAATAATATGAAACGATTGTAAAGAGTACAGACCAGGAAATTCAAATAAATGCGAAAATAATAAGACTTTTTCAAACAAAAAAAAGTTAGAATTCATCAAATATTAGGTTGAGAATTGATAGGGAGTCGGAAAAAATCTTAAATGGATAGAAAGAGGACGTAGTATTGTTTTTTAATGGTTTGAAGTTACGTTACCTGTTACCGGAATTTGTTGGGAATAGGGATACAAAACAATGTAAATAAATAAAAATAATTTTAACAATAAATGTATAAGAAAAGAATTTAATGAAAGATAATAGGAAATAATTTTTCATGATTATCCTTGAAAGCAGTAACGTATTAATGTGTATACTTTAATCCTGGAAAAGAATTTTCAAAACTGTAAAAGAGGAAAAAAGTAATTGTTATACAAAAACGATATGGCAATACAGATGGCTTTAAGATCCTCTTAATGTATTTCTGTATATTTATTTGTTTTTTTTTTTGTCATAAGATTATTGAAGTGATCTTAAAAGATACAAGAGATATTATAAAATTAATTAAAACTAAAAAAAACAGTATTTCAAAGATATCATAAATTGGACCTTTGCCCCGCGCCCTCGGTGGGGGGTGGGTCCACAAGTTACGAGTCGTGGAAGGACACCGGCGGGGGTTTTAGTGGGTGCGAGTACCACATAATCCCGGGTACCCGTTCTCGCGGGCCCGTGGTATATGTAGGCATTTCCCCCGTCTTATAAAAAAAAGGATGTCATTGTTTGTAAATAAACAAAGAGGTGTAACAATTATATTTTCTTTCTTTATTTACTCTAGCTTTCCCGCTAATTGCCAACATAAAAATCACTCAATCTATTTAGCAAATTTGACAGTTATTAACTGTGTATATGTACAATCTAATTTTCTACATCTATTCCAGTTTTTTTTTTTAAATTAATATACATAAAAATATTTAAATGCTAATCATAATATAAATGGAGTAACTGATAAAAAATCCAATATGCATTGCACTATAAGTGTGATATTAACATTAATGTATTTTATATTATTTTACTATACCTATTATATTAATACTTATTTTAAAAGTATATACAGCGTGATTCAAAATAACTTTTTGTCCTTAAAAAGATATATTCCTGACCATATTTGAGACAATTTTTCCTTTAGCAAAATTTTGTTTAAACACACATTATATTGACACATTATATGTCTTATTTTGTATGGTTTTAGTAAAAGATAATTGTTAAAGAATTTTTTGTAGAAATGTAAAATTAGATAAAATAATAGCGCAAAGTCAACATAAGTATTTGCAAATCGCGTTTTCTTGTGAGAAAAGTGTAGTGAGAACCTACTACCTTCTATACATGACTTGTAATACGCGATTTCTCTTTATAACCAAAAAAGCTTTGAACAATTATTGCAAAAAAAAAATTGTCTCAGAGAATGATCGGAAATACATGTTTTTTTAAGGATAAAAAGTTATTTTGAATAGCCCTGTATATCATATTTTTCTTGACAAATGTATAGTACCTTTAGTAGATACAAATGTCTAAATTCGCTATACAAGGTGTGCTGAAATTTGAGGATGATATTATTACAATGTAACTTCGTGAAAAATTAAGTAATGAAAGTATATTATGTCTATGTATACATACAATATTTAACAATAACATATTGATTATAGAAATTGACTTAATTGGGACGAAATTTACAAAACAATCATTTTCATGAGTTCACAATATAAACATTTGATTGCATCTTGCCAATATATAAAACATAAATCTTGAATACATTTACATGTAAATACATATAATATATATATGTATAATTTCCATGAGTTCACAATATAAACATTTGATTGCATCTTGCCAATATATAACATAAATCTTGAATACATTTACATGTACATATATATATATATATATATATATGTGTGTATATATCACGGAGTTAGAAATATAGAAGATCCAATTGAATACCTTTTTCATATGCAGCCTATATTAATATGTGATTATTTTAGGTCAATTGGCGCTTTCGTCACTAGGCGTCATAGATACAAGTACCGAACGAAAACAAATATGTCAACTTTAAATGTGGTGTAAACATGTGAGGTAGTAAAAAGTAGTTTTGGTTAAAAAAAAAAAAACTAAATACAATCAATACAATACAATAGGGAAAAATCTTATAACCAAAAATATACATCTACCTGATAAAAAAGAAGAACAGTTTCAGAAGAAGAACTCTATATACATTTAACGAATTTCTGTTTCATTTTTAATATAGACATCTTTTTTATATGCATAATAATATTTATTATGCGGAAATATTGCAATAATACTGAAACATATGAGCTGTACATACATGAGAGCAAGTGAGACTGTCAATGGACTTGACTCTCAGACATCCTCTAGTAACAGTCTTCCAAATTATCCCAAGATAATTACAGCTCGAGGAGGCTAGTCAGACCACCTATACTTCTAACACCGTGGTATATACAATATATGTGTGTATATGTGTGTGTGTGTGTGTTTGTGTCATAAAGATTATGTAAAAATCTATATGATCATGTATTGCAAATACAAAATTCACAAATTAAGATGTAAAAAATATCTTAATTATAATAATTTTGTAAGGGAGGTCCCATATAGTCTAGATTCAAAGAATAAAAGTCTGATATATTCTCTACAACTGATAATTGCACTTCTTCGATTATATCTGCCGATTCTGTATATAACTTAGACTTGACTGTCTTGAAGAATGTACACGGTCTTGTTCCGTTGCCAAACTCATTGTCGTATGGTGGACTGAGTATGTCTAGAAAAGCTGCAGGACCTTCCACACATGAAATTTCATGAAGATTTTTTTCTGTTGGTGTTAAAATGCAAGCAGGTGAATTGCTATGAAGACAGACAGGTCGATGCTTAACTGCCGCAATCTCTTCCTTGGCTTTAATTACATGATTACTCTTTGTCTTCAAACTGTAGCTGCTTAATTCTACCATACCACTGATTACCTATATTATGATACATTATATTCATAAATATTATTGGTATACATTGGCTTTCGCATTAGGAAATTTTACCCATGTAAACACTAATTTAGATTTTAAGAGAACTTGCAACTTTAAATTAAAAAATTCTCAATTATTAGGTTGATGTAAAAATAATGTCGGTTTAAAGTACTTTTAAATAATTTAACAGATTATGCTTATTGAATTTCTTATTACATTATTTGTCAAATAGTAGATATAATTAAATATTTATAAAAGTTAAAAGAAACATTTGCTCAATATCAATCTGTATAATAGCGAATTTGATTGGATGCATTCAGTGTGCATTAGTGCACATTAAAGTCGTGCTCAAATCGACATAAAAACTTACATATGCTTAACAATAGAAATATAAAAATGGATTAAACACAAAATCTTCAATTATATTATAATTTCGTGTTTATATATTATAATATTAATCCAATCAAAGTAATCCCCTTCACTTTCCATAAATTCATTATTTACTAAAATTGTATTGAAAATGACCCAAACATAGAGTTGGAACGTTTATTTTTTATTGTAATTTGGATGAAGAAGAGTAAAAATCGAAACATTTCATGCATTGTATATTAATAACTAGTAAAAAATTGCCTTTAACAGTTGAGCTGGCTATTATAATTCCGTGTAAATTTATGTATTACGAAAGTAGTCTTTTAAACCGCGAACCGAACAATTCTTCGGTCTTGAAACGCCACTCTATTTAAAGCTAATTTTCTTTAATTTGAAATGTTAAATCTAATGTTCTTTAATTGAGGAATAATCTTTGTATTATATATTGATTTCTATGTACTATACATTATAGTATATAGAAATTATTATAGAATAAATTTATATAAACAATAATGTATTATAAGCGTTTTTACCTTTAACAAACCATGCATTTCAGGATGATCATGCATTGGCATCTTGACTCCATGTTTTAATATGAAAATTGCAATTGTTATGTCCTTGTTCTCAAATATATCCATCACACACATAGGTGCCGGTTGTTTACTGACAAAATCAAGAATATTTTTATCGAGTTTTACGTCCTCGGCTGTTATCTTATTTATCAGGTTCCACAATTTGTCTAAGCTTTTTTGACAAAGCCGACGATCACAAAATGTTTTCATTGCCTGTTTTCCCAAAATTTCAATTGCCGATGCCATAATCAAATATATTAGTATATTGCACTTCTTTTCTTGAACTTTAAATCATCTGGATTGACAAGCGTTTATAAAGTATTTATATTCAATCATATACCTGGAAAAGATTTTATTTACAATAAGGAAAAAGCATTTGAATATTCAATTTTCCTTCAAAAACTTTAAGAAAAAAGTAATATCACATAAAATATTTTACAAAGTATTAATATAAAACTTTTTAGTAGCTTACCATATACAGAGATAATATCCTTTTTCTTACATTCTAAAATTCGTAACAATGTGTTATCAAGAAATAATGCAAGAAAATTAAAAATATTAAGTCCGTATTTGCAGCAGTAAGTTTTTTACTTTGTGTATATGTTTATTAAAACATAAACAAAGAAAGAGTAGTTTATATCAATACTTGTCTACGTGATAAGAGTGCGGTTACATAAAATGAGAAATAGCAAAATGGAATAAAAATGGAAAAGGCAAATAATAAAATAGGAATTAATCAGAGCAATTTTGTTACAATTTTTTGTAGCTGAGTTTCACACATGAGAAATATATTTTCGAAATGGAACATAATAACCTCGACAGCCTGTCACATGAATTCGTCTACATGGTAAAGTATTTATTACAGTATATCTACAAAATATATTTGATATTTTAATAGTTTATACATATAGTTTTTTAAAAGAGACAATTAAAACGTAGTTATTGTAATTGGTGATAAAAGGAATACTAAATTACATAACACTCTTATTTTACAAATAATATACATGCTAATTTAATATTTATAGATTTTAATTTATAAAATAAATATTTGTGATATAATAGCAAATTGTATTGATCCTTTATTAACAAATATAATTCTTATAGAAAATAAGATTAGGCACTGGTTGTAATAAAATTTACTCCATCAGAATAAGGACTCCTCTTCGTCCTAATAAGTGAATTGCAAGGTTTTACTAAATGGCAACAACTCGTAATCCTTTAACAACTTTAAAGTGTATATGTATAGTATAAAAACAAATCTATATAGATCATATTTCAAATATATACTGACTTCTCTCAATGAAACATCATTCTATAATCTTCCTTTTTCTTTCAAAAGTAGACAAAAAATATAAAGAGCAGGTCTTTTTATGATTACTATCAAATTTTCGTCCAGCTGTTCTTTATTACAATTAGTGTCTTCAGTCTTATTTCTTGCAATAATTATATTTGTTAATAAAGGATAATACGATTTACTATAATACTGTATTATAAATATTTATTTTATCAGCTATAAAAAAATGTTTTTGTCATCTACAAATATTAAATTAGCATAATCTACAACAGCATAACAATATTTTGTCATTAGTAATTTGGTACTCCTTTAAGCACGAATCACAATAATTATATATTTTAATTATTCTTAATAGAAAAAAAATATATATATAATTAAAATATCAATATTTTATAGACATACTGTAATGAATAACATGCAGATGAATTTATGTAACATGCTATGGAGGTTATTTTATTTCGTTTTGTAAATATATTTTTCATTAACATGTGAAATCTAACTACGAAACAACAAAATTGTTTTGATTGGTTAACCCCTTCATTTGCTTTTCCTTATTTTGTTTCATTCCACGATATCTTATCTTATTCCATTGTGTGTCTGTGCACTCTTAATTTATATGTTAATAAATCAGAGCTACATTAAGTTTTATATTAAATCATAACTCATAATAATAATGAAATATCCATATCTATGAAAGAGAATATGTTTGTCTCTTACGAAAACAAATTATATAAAAATCTGTACAGAATTCGAATATTTGACAATAATATATTATAATTCATATAAAGAAATGTTAGAAAATTAAAGTAAAACTAAGCTATAATTGCACCTACTAAGGAAACTTATGATGAAAGGGCGGCAAGATACACCAAAAAAAAAAGGTAAATGTACAAAATATCCTGTCCACTTCAAACTTTGATAAAAATATTCTTAATCGATGTGTTCCATTGTTAAACTGAAGATTTGACAAAAAGAGCGTCACTCTACTCTGCAAAATAAGACATTAATCGAAAGTTGACAACACTGTTCAGACAGAGAGAAATAAGGCCGGTATTCATAGTCGGTTTTCATTTCAAGACTGCCTTAAGTTGTCTTAAGACGCGATGCGGCCCCTTGATTGGTTCGTGACATCCTTAAGCAAATCTTGAATATAAGAATCGACTTATGTTTACTTTTTTCCTGTTACTGTTGAAATCGCCTATACACTTCCGCTAATACATCCATTTTCGGTTTGAGAACTATATGGCTACATCCATTTTTTGACTCTGTCGATAAAATTGTAGCATGAGAACATCGAAAATGACTGTAAAAAAAAAGCTATTTTTCGATATTATTGATAAATGCATTATGATGCACATGCTACAGCTAAAAATTAATAAAAATCTTTTTTGTAGTATTAAGTATTTTATTTAAAAGAACGAAGCCTTACTTCAACCGCAGTAAGTTGTTTTCTTTGTTAAATACATGAAGGAAGATATAAGGAGACTCCACTCGGTCTCGCCAGTCTACAAGACATGAACCCATTTTAGGTTTCGAGTTCCGTTTCCGATTCTCGACACTCGCAGCGCTCGTGAATTTAGTAGTGCTGCGCATAATGAGTGCGAGTAAGAGAAATGATCATTTCTCTTACTCGCACTCATCAGAATCGGAAGCTGAACTCGAAACCTAAAATGGGTCCACTTTTATTTTACGGAGTGGAGTCTCCTTATATCTTACTTCCTGGTTAAGTATAAGTACACCATTAATTTTGAAACCTATGATCGTTCATTAGAAACAAAATGAGTTTCTTTGCAGAGCGTTTGAACCGTATACATATTTTATTATTTTTGGAAGATTTCCCAAGTTTTCCTGGGTAAATAAGTTTTTTACCATGAATGTACGGACTTTCAAAATGACAACTGCATAGATTTTAAAGGCGTCCATTCAGAACCAATTTTGGCCATTTTCAATACCTTTAGATTAAATTTTCTCAAAAACATGATAGAGCAATTTCATTTACAAATTCACTTTCAACAAAAAAATTTGTAAAATCACTTTGTTCTGTTCGCGATTTAAAAAAAATGGTTTAAATGTATGACAGTATTATTATTGATTTCGAATAATGGATATTTACGGATAGTATATTTGTAGCTTTAAATACCTGATATTTAGCACTATTATAAAATGAATATAAACATATGGCATGATACACACAAATTACAATTATATCATACAAAAAATTAACTATGAACACTGTAAATTTATATAAGTAAATAATCATGATTTCCTTATATATTTGGTACAGAGATTACTTTATGACAGCATTTACATGTAACATTAGATTACAAAATATAGTTCATAAACCTTATATATATAGTATACCTAATATAGTATGAATAAACAAATGTGTGTGTGTGTGTGTGTGTGTGTGTGTGTGTGTGTGTGTCTGTGAGGGCTCGCGCAAAGTAGTTTATTTTAATCAATATAGTCAATTTTCATAGAAAAAATTTATTGTAAATGCTAATTCTGTGCCACGATAACAAATTCTATTTGCAAATATATATCGCAAAATTATTTGCAGGTGTAATAAATATATGTATATATTATATATATATATATACATATACACATAAACATATGTATATATGTGCTATAAAAATTATTTACAACAAATACTATTTCTCAAATATGCAAATTTGTTTGCTATAATCAGCAAACAAATTTAATAATTAAATTTTGTAATTTTTTTTGCGTTTATAGCAAATTTTATTCTTTTTGTGTTTCTGAAATTATTAATGATAAAAAATGTTTCAAATGTAAGTGAATCGATTTCGAAAGGGACTCCTACTTTTTTAAATGGGATTATATGATCTTTTTACATAGTATGATTCCTCTAATCATAGAGGAATCATACTGTGTAAAAAAATATGTTGCAAAATATGTTCACTTCGAAATTATTCCACTTTCACCAGAAACATTTTGTCATATTATATTATTAATAATTTCGGAGAAAACTGATTGTATTAATTAAAATAGACTATCCTGCATATGTGTATGTATACATATACATATTTATATATGACATCTTTGTTCTGTAGACGTATCTAAAGTTACAGTAAAGTTTTATGTAACAAACGTGTATCGTATTGTAATTTATTACATTAATTTTTTCTCTGCAATAGCTCTTGAGTAAATTATTTTGCTATAACATAAAATTTAAAAATAATTATCAATAGATTAATTAAAGTTACAAAACAATAATAACATAAAGAAAAAGAAAAAAAAACTATTTCTGTTTCTATTTTTATTATACAAGGAAGATTAAAGAAAATATTACCGGTGTAATATAATTATTTAAAAAATACACTGTTCCTTTAAATGTTTATTTAAAGGAAATGTCACTTTTGCATTGTCTAACGTCTTATATCTTTTGGAAAATGCAATCCTAAATTAATCATTAATCTTGCTCAAATATAATCTTTATTTTTGTATGTTTATGTACATACATATATCCTTTATTCTATAGTATAAGAATATAAGGTATTACATTTTCATGGTTACCCAAGCGTCTTGAATATGGTAGCTGCTCTTTAATTAATCAAAACATTACCCCAAATTATAAAAAAATAACATAATTGCTACCATATGCATTCCACTAAACTTGGAGCAACATTTGCTTAGTTGTTCTAATTTAGTCTGCTGCCATTATGTGCATAACGGAAGAAACCTTAGTAATTTATTTAGAATACCCCCCGTATCTAAAATCTTAATAAAAATACTCTTATTTGACGCGTTTTTATTGGAAATGAAAGAATCTGGCAAAAAATGCGCCGTTCGATCTCGTGAACCGGAATATTAAAAGCGTTAAAGTTCGAGATTTTTTAAAGGTTAAGATATTTGTCAATGATACAGGGGGATATTCTAAATAATTACCGAAACTTTATTTTTTTATACCATGATGAATATTTGGATGTATAATATTAAAGATTATATTTGTCAAACTATTTATGAATATCACTATTGTAAAGCGCTGATCTGCTTTATATTTGAAAAGTTATATCCATGTTAATCAATGTTGTTAGGCGAGTCACCTTTTCGTGCTTCGAGTGTGGCATCAACGCTGTACTAATGTCGAACTTATAAAGATTCTATTAAAGTCCTATTTTGATAAGTCTATGAAAATTATATCACCTTATTGAAAAATCAATAAATATTATAGAACAATGTACAAATTTTAAAAAGACCACGGATTCTCATTATCTACAGCGAATTCAACTGGACGTACTCAATGCTGCACTGATGTACATTAAAGTCGTTGTATTGTACATAGACTGATGTAAAACTGTGTGTTTAATATAAATATAGAAACACACAGAAAGTTAAACCATGAAAAAATCTTCAGCACACTTTATTGCGCTGTTAAGTAAAATATATATTTTACAATTTCAAATATTTGCATTTTACTTTTACACTCAGATAAATTAGCATAAAACGGTTTTAATGTGTATCAGTGCACACACTAGCGTTCAATCAAATGCACTATTAATCATCCTGCTGCCAGATATGGACAAATCCCGCTAAAACTATAGGATCTTTTTTTTACACTCTATATACATTATTGAATTTTTCTAGCGCAGCAGTGCATATATGTGAAAAAGTGACTCGTCTACTAACACTGATATTAATCAACATTGGAATATTCATTACTATTTTATTTAACTTCGATCACTTTCGGAATCTTGTTGCCTTTTGTACAATGCTACGTTGCTCTCCGTATAGTCCATTACACGTCGCTGACATTGTCTCTTGTATTGTTGTTGTTTATGATAAATCTTGAATGCACCTTTTATTGTTATAAAGGCTGCACCACCCTAGAGATATAAAAAACAGAAATATACTATGTATCTTTACTGCATTTCTTATTAAAGTACTCTTGAGGTAATTTAGAAACAGCAATCCTAAAAGAATGTCGAGGCTGTAATAGTTTTTAAATTAATAATGATTAAAGTCTAATTACAGAGCTGACATTTTATGTGCTCATGATAAAGTATCAAGTCAAGTAAAGGTGCTTCACGGGATTACGGGAATCCTCTATTCAACTTCAAAATTATCATACAAATATGCAATAATACTTTTATTTAAAAATTGCTCTTATTTCTAATGTAAAATCTATTTGTACATTACATTCACACACAATTAGTATCGAAACATATCACAAGATGTTCAATAGTGAAATAATACGGTATGTGATAAAACCAGTGTTAGAGCGTCCAATTTTTCCGAAATTTCTTGCAAGACCTCTTTTGTGATAAAATACATCTGTTAATTATACACGTAAATAACCGCGTCTATTCTTAGCTCTGAATTGCCCATTAATTAATTTTATTATTATTATTATTTAAAATCTCAAGAGCTCGCAATTTACTTTATTATATATTGTTGCTCAAGTATAAGCACATTACACTAAATAAGTGACCAAAGTAATGTAATCTGCGATATAACTTACTTATCGATATAACCTACTTATTTTATTAAATTAATCGATCCAATGTTTCAAGACATCTTCTTTCTATTGTGTAAGGTGAGTCACTTATTTCCAATATGACTTATCGTCTTTAGGATCCTCTTAACACTGTTGAACAGTGTTATAGTTTTGAAATTTTTACCTCTAAATTACTCAAGAATACATCTTTAACAGAAAATGCAGAAGTGGGAGACTTTATATAGTACCATGAAAAATTATACGCACATAGCAGAAAACTATTTGTATAATAATCCAGTTCTACAAAAATAAATAACTTATAATAGTAGTTTAAACAAGACGGTTATATTATAAAAAAATTAATTTTTTATAATATAAAATTAATTTTTTATATATAAAATCATTTTGTAGATAAGAGGGAGAGATAGCTTTGAAGATGAATATGCATTTTAGGTGATACCTCACTGATTTTAATGTGTTTTTAATTTGATATTTAACTTTAATTTGCCTGGATTTTGGTGACGCACTCTGTACAAGATGTCATACAAAAAATAATAAAATTTTGAAAATGAGCTTTATATAAATATATCTCGAAAACTATAAGAAACCGCCGATTAATTTATAAGTTGATCAGTACCTTCAACTCTATAATATGTCAAGATTAATATCATCGAAGATATCTCTTAATGTAAAAGTTCACCAGCTTTAATTTATCATATCTCCTAAACCACTTCCTAATGCCACTTCCCACTTAATTCTTG
This sequence comes from Cyphomyrmex costatus, assembly GCF_001594065.2. Classification (NCBI taxonomy): domain Eukaryota; kingdom Metazoa; phylum Arthropoda; class Insecta; order Hymenoptera; family Formicidae; genus Cyphomyrmex; species Cyphomyrmex costatus. The sequence continues at coordinate 1,072,036 of NW_017276095.1, forward strand.
TGGGGAAACACTCAAGATACTCTCCTACAACATATCTAAAGAACATTGAAATCGGTGAGGTGTCACCTAAAATGCATATTTACCGCTTTGAATACCTTCTTCTCAGGCTAATTAGTTATTATGTAATAAAATGTTTTGTATTTTTCCGTTGTGCTAGTAGTTACAAGTACCCCTCCTCTAAGGGAATAATTTTGAATTATTTTGGGGCAGTTTTGAATATGTAAAAATGAAAGATTAAGCGTTTCTCATGTACTAATATTTATTTATTTATACAAATAAAAGCCTTTTTTTGAAAATATAATAAAAGTTTTAAAAAATGAAAGTTTAGAACTTGTATAATGATTAATCAAATAAAATTAAAAACATAATAAACTTTGTTTTTAAATTATCAAAATTTAAGTTCCAAACAGACTATCCTTCTTAACTCTCATAACTTTCCTTTATAACAAAAACTCTTACAAATCTCTTATAAAAGTAATAAAATAAATTACAGCATTTGAAAGATCAACCAATGAAAAACTCTTGTAAACAGGCTGCGTCCTGTAACTTATTGTATATCTCAGTTAACCATTAAGTGTGGAAAGATATTAAAAAACTGTATATTCGTACCTATTATACTGTCGAGAACGATAACAAATCTGCAGTATATAGTCCTTATCCTTGAGAGTGCTTGCGTTATAAATTTAATAATAGATCGCATCTGACACTCATTCAATCAAATGTAACCTTATCATATATATCTACAAACTACGAAGGAGTTATGAGATCTCGCATAGCTTGCAACAGTCGCAACTGAAGTGAATATGTTCTAAAGTGCCCCGTTTGCTTTGTTCAAATATACCTTAATATACTCTATCAATCACATTGAAAAAAAATCTTATTTTATTTACCAGAATGTCAATAAAAACCAAATAATCTTTATTTAGATACGGACATAAGAAAAAAACATAGCACAACAAAATGTAAATTATTTAATGATTTAATTTCAAAATGCTTATGTATGCGAGACAAAACATATAGTACAAAGGCACAAAAACACAAAACGCTTCGAGATTAGATTAACAATTGCAACCGTGGCAATTATCACTTGACAATTATCTGTGATTGCATTGCCATTTCAAAAATTACAATTTATAATCATAGAAAAGGACAGTTCATTTTTAATTTGAAAAGTTCAAAACTGCCCCTGTACAAAACAACCCCTCTCTGCCCTACATAATGAAAAAGATACATTTTTAGATTTTGTTTTCAAAATAAATTCAAAAAATACATACCAATAATGTTCTCTGAAAATTAGAACTTATACTTTCGAAGAATATCCTTCCGCACAGACTAGCAATGGTTGGCAATAAAAGTGCGCCGCAAAGAACACGCGTTGCAGATACCGGATCATTCATTGGTGGTATATCTTCAGATTGTATACTTGTGTCTTCGTCAGTATAACTGTAATAATTATATTAAAAGCACTATATCTTAATTCTTTCTTACTGTATTTTCTATTTTATTGTTATTTTTTACAAATGAAGACTATTAAGTTATAAATATATAATTAAATATCGAAGAGAATAAGATTTGAAATATATAATTTTTAAACACATTTATACAGAGGATGAATCATCAGAAATTGTTACTTTTAACAGGGATAAACAAGGACAATATAATTGAGTAAAAATGATGTTCTTGTTTGAACTATTATTATATATTTTATACAAATATATTGTATAAAAATTGTGTAAAACGTTTTGACCTAACTAAGTTCTCATCAATCACAAAAATTAAATAAATACATATACAAAAATACAAATAAAATCCGAATTTAGATTTATTGGTAAGTACGTAATATGATACTTCCTACACGTCATCGTTAAGAATTAATAAATTACAACAATATAGTAAATGAATACTATTATTTATTTATTTATTTATTGTAAAAGCAAAAGGTAAGGCAATAACAATAGCTGTTGCTATGAGATTATACAGTAATGTATAAAAGTACAATATGATATAAGCTAGTAATATTGGATTAGGAAAAGTTTTTTTTACATATAGCCGACAGGTGGGTCTTCCATAACATTTTTTCAGAATTTTTCCAGAATTTTTGAATACTGTATTTCTTATGTTGGTAAAAATAGTTACCAATAAGAAAATGCAGTATTAAAAAGTTAACAAAAAATTTTGAAAAAATTTTTAGAGTTTTATGACAAGAAGATACACAATTTTTGTCCCTTGCAGTCTTTTTGTAAAGTTAATAACATTTGACAAAAAAATTATTAAAGATCAATATTTGGCTATCTTTAAAAATTAATATCTCGTTAATCATTGTAAAATTTGCAAAGTGGTAAAGGACTTTTCGACTCAGTTTAGTCCGCTCTATCTACACAAAAGTAATTGAAAGAAACTCTCGGGACACCCTATATATAATAAATTTTACATATTTATTAAGAATAATATTGTTAATACAAACCTGCTTGGTAAAAAATGTCTTAAAATAGGAACTTTGGATGCATGCCGCCTCAAAAAGCTAAGGGCTTGATCTTCCCAACGAAGCATTTTTCCCAAAACTAACATAATTGGAATAGTTGGCAAGCCAACCAGTAGTACTAAAGGATCCGCCTGTTCCATCATAGTAAGACCGTCCTTGTGACCCACCACTTGCATAACAGTAACCGCACCATAAGTCACAGCTGTCCAATATATGGATCCAACTACAATACCAGCAGCAATAAAAGGACATACTCGGAAGATAACTGTGTCGATCGTATCGAGTACCACCACTAACGGACCTGCAATTAATTTGTATGTAAGAAACTTTATATATGTAAGAATCTTTACGCGCGCGTGAGTATGCGCTCACACATGTGCATAAAATATTCACCCATATTTGGATAAACTATAATATATTCTGTATTGCATTGTGGACATGCTACAGCATGTCCAGCATGACCCTTTTGCTTTTCATCTACCCATCTCTGAATACAACCCTGATGAACCCATTTTGTAGTACCTCGGCAATGACACGGTTTAACCCACGCTGCAGTTGCATCATCTTCATCAGTTGCAAAACATACCCAACAATACCGCCTACTAGATAAAAAAATTAATATTATAAATTGATATGGTATCAGACAACAGTCACTATAATTTACTGCAAGATTCTAAAATAACCAAAAATTAAAAAATATATATTTTTTTAAGAATATTTTTTTATGAAAATGTATAAAATAAATATACCAAAATCCAATATGTCAATTTACAATCTGATCAAGTCTCTGTATATTATCTTTTTATTATGATATATATATATATATATATACATATTTATATTACATATATATAATATAGTTTATATATATTGCTCAAAACAGTTAATGTCAACTTACTCTTCTTCTGGAGTCAATGATGGCACACTAGATGTAATTTGATTCGGCGAAGATGCTCCATCAGTGATATCAACAGATAATTCATGATCAGTTACATCATCCCATGCATTTTGAGAACTATCTTCTTCTAGCGATGCTATTTGTGCCATAGCTTGAGAATCAGATACTTCTGTTATAAAAAAAGATACACACATACAGTTTATAAATTCTCTGTATATTAGGCAAAATATTCGTTTGCAGTATGTTACCATTGTTAGAGTCAGTAGTTAGTCTATCCGACCTCAAATTTGTACGTAATCTTCTTAAAACTTCTTCTACACTTGGAAGACGTCTGATATTGGCCCTGGTTGTACCTGATTCAATTCGTACTATTCTTCCAAGACTATCAACTCCATAAGAAATATGTGGCATATTATCGTCCGACATTATATCTCAGCAAAAGTTCACAAGTTCGTTACCATCTTAAGAAAACAATACTTAATTATTACTACAAACACGTTGCTCTATAAACATGAAGTATTAAAGAATACTTTTGAACTATATAGCATATTTACTCTTAATGGAAAAACTTTATTGCTTTTGATATCTGAATACATGAAGGGAGGTTATATTATTAATTAGCAGAGAAGATTCCATCATATAAGTTACACTTTTGACATTTTATTACAAAAATCATGTAAGTAATATGCGAGTATTTTTTGTGTACACTGTGCGTAAAATGGATATTATTATGCATACAATTTTACACGAGTTTTTTTTTTTTTATTTTTATTAAAATACTATTCACCATTATCTCTTCATACAATATCAAAAAGCATAAATACACAAATTTGACCTTAAACAATAATGGGAGCTTTCCAACAAGTGACACTGTGTAACACAATGATCGTTTCATCTTTATTTAACGTTGGCGAATAACAAGGATGTAATGATTCGCTGTATTACATTGTATCGCTTGTGTCCTTTGCTGAAAAGCTCCCAATATAAGGACTACGGTATGTCAGTACCGTTTACTTTAATAAACAAACTTGCGATTATCAACTACTATATCAAATAACGTAACATACGTAAACAGGTTGAATGTGGGTCGTGTGGTTGCTTTCGTTGATCCACGTCGATCCAAGATAAACGCGCGTAGCGCACAGCACGAGTTAAAAGTAAAACAGTCGGGAATTGCAATTGTAAAGCGTACGAAAACCAAAAACGCGAACGTTTCATAAAGATTTGTGCGGATCGGTAACTCCTCTCAGATATAATCATACAAAGGTTATACGTCAGAATATGACGATACAAAACTGATGCTTTCGTATGAGAGTGCAAAAAAAGTGATAGCTCCTAGGACTTTGTAACGCTTGTTTACATTTCAGCGAATGGTAATGCAGCACTGTATACAAGTCTCAAGTTCTTATCAACGATAACGTGGACGTGGATATGTACCGCAAGTTTCATTTATAATTATTTAATATAGAGACTTTTTGCAATATATCATGTACCCAGATATATGCTGATTTAGATATTAAAATATTAACCTATCAGATACACCGGAATACACGATTCTGATAGGTTAATATTTTAATATCTAATATCTGGTCCTCCATTGTGCGCAGCCCTAAGCCCGGATCTAGAGTTTTAAGCCTTAAGCCATAAGGAATGGACGAATCATAGTCGATTATTCTCCTCGAATTCGACTGTAATTGGTTAATTTCTCACAGCTTGTGAAATGAACATTTTTACCATTAGGTGCGTTCAGCGGACTTAGCTCGCTGTTATTGGTGTATTCTTTTAGATCACCCAATCAGAATTTTAGATTTAGAAGAATACACCAATAATAGCAAGCGCTCATTTAACTGTCGAGTCCGCTGAATGTGCCCATTGATGCCTGGTTTATGCTTTAGGTCTTAATCCCAAGATCCTAAAATTCAACCAATAAAGCTGCCAGTTCTAACCGAAATTTGAACTCTATTGGCTGAATTTTAGGATTAAGACCTTAAGACCGAAGCATAAACCAGGCATGAAGTTAATGGAGAAATGTTTCACTTTTCATTCTAAGGAAAAAGTTTCATGATTGATATCCAGGAATATATAGCCAATCAACATGTAGTTTTTATGAAAAAAACGGCAAGTTGATTGGTTATACATTTCTCGGTCGGAGAATACGAACAGAATTCTAGCACCATGGACACAGGGCTTTATATCATGAACGGCACCTTCAGTGGAAACGTGATCTAAATCTCGGGCATGGCCGATCTCAGAAATCAGGTTTCTCGTTGCTTATTACCGAACATTACCGAAGAAGAAGACGTTTGACGATATCGGTGAATATCGTGAATCGTGGCAAATATTTCGTCACAAGTGGTACGCGATGAGACTTGTAGGATGGTTATTCTGCTTATTTCTTATGTTTGCCGGCTCGAATGCCGGCGGCCCGATTCTAGTCCTGTTAGATAATCTCGCTATCAAGGAAACTCATTCAATATTCTTCAAAATGTTGCAAGGTACTTTATCTATTTTTTTAATTATTTGACATTGGTAGCTGTTCGTAGCAATATTTTTCATGTCGTACACGTCATCGTGGATGTCGAATCGTGGTATACAGCTATCTTTGAATATCCTTAGATCCTGGAATTATACTGAAATTTTACGTATTCTGGAAAATTCCTGAAATTTATTATTCTTTTTATTTAAAAAAAATTAGAGCACGAAAAAAAGAGAAATAATAAAAAGAAAAGTTGAATTTTGGTATAAGTCCTCTCTTAAAAATGCAATGAGTTATCAATAGAAAACTTGAATTTAATGTCTAAAATAGAACAGTAGATGAATCATTTGTGTTGACAGAATTTTCAAATTTGTCAATGTTTTAATTTATTCATATAGAATCTTAATTTGAATATAATGCATACAATATTAAGCAAATTAATAAAAATTAATCAATAGATAAATTCTAGAAAGATTGAGATTTTTACCTGGAATATCTTAGAATTATATCTGAATTGACTAGCCAGATTTCGCTAGACATGTAAATGTACATACATGTAAAATATCAACTATGTCTGAGGACGTAGAGTATACATAGATAATACTTAATAAATATATTTCAGTCTCTCTCTCTATTTCATTATATTTTTTCATAGATTCATAGACCAAGCCAAATTATCAATTATTGATCCATTTTCAATCTTCGCGAGAAACTTACATATTTATCCTATAGGATAAATGCACATTTGTCAAATTAATTTTATTAAAAATGCTTAAATATTTACTATGAAATAACCTAGCAATTTTAATACAATTAATATCAAATCGTTCTTATAACATAAAATTTATAATTGAATTTCTAATGTATTTAATAATATTTAATATTATTTACTTATTTACTTAATGTCTTATATATTATATATGCAATTTTAAGTGACACTTAAGAAGTAATTGAATAAATTTATCAGAATTAAATGTATTATTAAGCCAGCAACATATATATTTTCTTACTAGATTTTTGTTTGTTTTCTAAATGTATTACCTGAATTGTACCATACAGAGATGCATTCAGAGTCTCACCCAAATCCTTTCTAGATAAATAAGAATGCATAATGTTTAGTAATTTACTAAAATGCAAGCAATTAAGTAAAAAAAGTATGTATTATATCCTACATTGGTTTTAAGTATAGGTTTTAAAATTGTTACAGATAGTGGTTATGTATTAACTTTCAAGTCAGCTGATGATGCAACTTTACAGCTTTCCAAATATGGCGAATATTTATATGAACATCTGATAATATTTGCACCTACGGTGGAAGAGTTTGGTGGTGCTCTGAGTGTAGACGCCATAACGGAGTTTATAGACAATGGCGGAAATGTATTGCTTGCTGGCTCTTCGCATTCTGGCGATGCTATACATGAATTAGCTTCAGAATGTGGCTTGGAAATAGATGAGGAAGGCTCCACTGTAATTGATCATATGAACTATGATGTTTCTGACAGTGGCTACCACACTACTATAGTAGCAGATCCAACGAATCTAATAGATGCTCCAGTTATTGTTGGAAGCAAGAACATCCCTCCATTGCTATATCAGGGAACCGGACTAATCGCTGACACAGATAATCCTTTAATTTTACGTTTATTATCAGCATCTACTTCAGCATATACTTATTATCCAGATCAACCAATCAAAGAATATCCACATGGTGTTGGCAAAAATACTTTGTTAATAGCGGCTCTACAGGCAAGAAATAATGCCCGAGTTTTGTTCTCGGGTTCACTGTTTTTCTTTAGTGATGAAGCATTCACCAGTCCTATTCAAAAGGGACAAGGTAAAAAATTATTAAGCCTTATAGCAATAATTCAGTAAAAAATTAGTTATGCATGAATATATGTAAATATGCTTAAGGGATGCTGGAGTGCCTGTTTTATCATTACTTAGTTAAAGACTCGTTTCTCTTGCATTTACGGATGGAAAAATCCTTCTGTATAATTAAAATTTTCTGTAGCAATTTTGCCAAATTGATGTACAATATTCCACAAGATTAGATACAGTCTTCAAAATGTGATGTATATAATATTAGATTTTAACTAATACGAATACGAAGCCTATAACAGTCTAACTTGGATCTTTTTAATTCTTTATATATAATTTCGCGTGAATTTATATACTAATATACGTAGTCCTCCCAAACTGCGCGCCGAACAATCGTTTGTCTTGAAACGCAAATCTAACAAACTACCGCGCGGTATTATCACGAATTAAAACAAATTAATAATTAATTGATGCTCTTTTGGTATCTTATATCAATATTAAACTATATTAAAATCTGAGAATACTGAATCTGGAAATATTTTTATTGCGAAAAATATTACCTCGGCCGGGAGTCGAAAAGACATTAAAAATAATTAAAAGGATAATTTTCATATTATTTGTTTTAGAAGAAATCAAGTTTGTAGAGATGTCAAAAATTGTTGATTTATAATTGTATGTAAAATTATACATAATTATGTATGAACAATTTTTTTACATTTCTCCAAACTTATCTCTTCTAAAACAAACAATGCGAAAATTATTCCTTTAATTATTTTTATTACATTAGAAAGTAATTTTACAAAAGAAAGATGAATGTATGAACATATATGGACATATTTCATATATGATTATATATATATATATATATATACACACCTATATTCATGCATGAAAAATTTTTTACTTGATTATTTTGAAAATATCTACATACAGCTTGAAAAAGATCAATTGCTTGCAGATGGTCAAAAATACGAGAAATCTGGCAATCAAGTGGTTGCCAAGGCCATGACACAATGGGTGTTTAAGGAGAACGGTGTCATACGGGTGTCATCTGTTCACCATCATCGAGTCGGCGAAATACAACCGCCAGCCGCGTATACGATCATGGATAATGTGGTGTATTCCATCGAAGTCGAACGATTGTCGAATGGCAAGTGGGTGCCCTACGAGACAAACGATCTGCAGCTGGAATTTGTGCGAATTGATCCGTTTGTGCGTATGACTATGAAATCAGTAGGAAATGGGCGCTACGAGGGTAGGTTTAAGATTCCTGATGTGTATGGGGTATACCAATTCAAGGTGGACTATACGCGCATTGGATTGACCCATCTTTACAGTACAACACAAGTTTCTGTGCGTCCACTACAACATACACAATATGAACGCTTTATACCGAGCGCATTTCCATACTACATAAGTGCATTCTCCATGATGGCTGGTGTGTTTTTGTTCTCTCTTGTGCTGCTACACTACAAAGAAGATATAAAAGCAAAATCCGAGTAACATCCTAATGCTTGTGGACATTATCTATCGACTTTCAATTGTATATCCTTTTCCAAAGATTGCAATATCACTTTGTTTTTCAGAAAGCAAAATTAACAGAATTCATCAAAAGAAGAAAGTTCAATTTTTAATATCATTTATTTAATGTTTTTCTCCACCTTCATGCACATGATTTTCAATATTGATATTATTTATTGATGCAGCATTTTATAGGTAATGCAATGTCATAAAAATCGCATTTCTATACGTACATATTAAGATTTTATAATATTTCTCTGAAAGAGAAAAAGTTGAAAATATACAGTTTATATTTGTTCCCGTAGTTTAAGAAATAAAGCAATGCATATAAATGATTGCAGTAGATTATATGCAAGATTGTATCAATAAGTCACTATAATAATTGGGAAAAATAAACACTTTATTTAAAATTATTTGTCGTTAAAAATAAATTAATAATAAACAAAGCTCTAATGTCAAAATAGCAATAAGGAAAAAGTAAAGAATAATTACGAGAGTCATTAATAAATAGCAATTAGACAAACTTACATGTAAAGTTACAATTTGAAAATTAGAATGTAATTCAATAAATTTTGATATAAAAAATTGTATACATAACATGTTTCGACTCTTGGTTTGAACCTTCATAAGATGTATAAGAAAGAAATTTGTTATATCATAGTGTGACAATAGTAAATATACTTCTGTAGTGCGATATTCAATGAGTGACTCACTGAAAACATGAACTTGCTCACAAAGGATTAGTAAATCAAATGTTGATAGATTCAATAATCAAGCAAGCACTCCAATTATGTTTCGCAACTATATAACGTTAAACAAATTTTTTGAACAGTAAATTGCACAACGAAGTAATACATTCTAAGCAGTACTCTGTCTTAATATCTTCCTTTTTTCAGTTTCTTCAGTTGCGGCTATTACGGTAATTGTTGCTACTATTTTTTGGATTTCATGATTTTTGAAATTGATAATATATTCGCACATTCTACTATCTACTCATAATGTTTCACCAATAATGAACACATTTTTTCGTTTGTTGCAACAAATCAGTTAATACTTAAGGTATAACTTATTTTCCACATAAATTATAAAATCATGACGCGCGAAACCTTTTTCATTTCAGCATCAAAATATCGACGTTATTTATGATAGTTTATTAACTATACCCTTATCCGATTTTGAGCGTCAACTCATCAATTGACGCCCATGAAAAAGCACCTTTAAAGTTATAAGAGACTAGATAATATTTGTCAAAGACTTTATTTGTGCATATAAATTCCTTTTTATGTAAAAATGAAAATAAGAGGTACCACCTTCAATGGCCTTAATCTTAACAAATGAGACCTGGATAACATTCGAGAGGTTTTCTATCGAACACTTTAGTTAGGTAATAGTAATGCCGATACTGTAACTTTTAAGATTTATAACTCGAAAAGTACTCAATGCAAAAATATTTGATTATAGCGTTTTGAAAAGCTCTCTCTTCTCAAACTGCATACGAGAAATGTAATAAAAAATGGGATGTTCCATTTAAAAAATTCAAAGTGATCCTGATATCTGATCTTGACAATGCCACCCAAGGTAAAACCAATGATACTTTCTTATGTCTCCCTTCGAACATTAGCACTTTTATCTGAAACGTTTTTCCGTATCTTCCATATTTTTCGAGATACTTGCCTGAATCAATTAAAATCTTGTATGGCATTGAAACTTTGCTATATATGTGTATATATATATATATACACACATATTGACGGAATCTTATCTAATCATTATGATTTTTCTAAGAATCGTTGTTGCAGAGTCATTGCGACGAACGTACGTAATACTACAAAAGAAGTTAAATCACGAACAAATATTGTTTCCACAATTCATCGTGATATTCATTTTTGTTTCACACCTCGTGGTGGAGCATTCTCTTATAATTTTGCTCCATCTAGACACTGGCAGTTAGTATTAATCTCTACAGTCATAAGTCGCACTGTTCCGCGAGCTAGTTCACTTACAAATTAACACCTAATGATACACGGCAACATCATCGATATATAATTGCATCGCATTATCGTCCACAATCAGGTATGTTATTTATTGTATATATCAATATATTAAAATGACACTTTTAGGAAGAAAAAAGACGAAAAAGAAACTTCTGTAATTTCAACATGTCCACTTAATCATCATAAGGACAAAGAAATTGCTCACCAGAGCCGAATGAAAAAGCAAAGAGGAATTAATTTCGCTTTGGCGTAGTTCTCTTTTTTTCCCTACGAAACGTCTTTAGCACGATAACTAAAACGTACTTAATCAAGCGCTAACGTACTGTATCATCAAACATTATTCACTTTATCTATCAAGTACTTGTATTAAACGTCGGTACAGTCAAGCGTTCAAGCATTGCATTCGACGAACTTCTCAAAAATTAGTGAACAGTTTACATCGTGTACGTGAACGTGTTATATGTATACGCATTTAAATATTCGTGTGCTTTTATCACACGTGCTATTAAGATGATTTTTTATTAAAATGCCAAAAATTTGAAGCGCTTTTCATCAGGATCCACTCAAAATTACAAATCTGCATAATTGAATTTGAATAAAATATTCACACGTGTATATCATAATAAAATAGTATGAAACATACGATAATAAACCAAGAACTGCATTTTCATTAAATAAAAACGAGGTGAGATTATGGCCTGTATTCAGAACGCGCTTACGATGTTATTGCGCTAATATATTACATATGGATTACATTATGCACGGGATACTAAAAAATTTTTTAAATGAAAGCTATAATGTATTCAGAATTACGCACTTTTTGATATTGATAAAAACACATTCTGAATACGGAACTGTGTTTACTTTTCAAGATTATGATCTATATTTAGAACGTTTCTTAGATTTAAAAGTGCGCATTTATCTAAGAAATTCTATAGTACGAGTAAAAGTAAACTAACCATTTGATTGCAAAACCAGCGGCTGCTGTGTATGCGTGCGTGTCCTCGCAAATACATTCATATTAAAACCTATAGACTGTGTTTGTTTTTCATGCACTGTAAAAGCTTCATCTTATCATATTTATTGTTCGGTACTTACAGAAAAAAGATAGAGAAGCTTACAACGCATAAGCGTGAAAAAACAAATGCAGACCTAGTCTGAAGAATATGTTTTGAAGTTAAATTGAAGACAAAAAACAGATCTAACAATAGCAGTGCAACAACGGACTGATGCTAAACTTATATTGACCAAAGTATCTATCATGGAATATTTTGGAATGAATTCCGATCGGAATTATTTCGTTTTCTCTAGAAAGCACAATAGAAATTTATGAAATAATAGAATAATTTCGATCGGCATCCATTCTGAATTGTTCTATATAGGTACCCAGATCTCTGTCTTCAGTAGAAAAAAACGGGTATTTTTTGATAGATACTGTTACATTCTTGCTTGGTGAATGCTGCCATATTTTTGCAATAACAAAACTGCTTACAGTTTGCCATTATCTTATCTTAATCTGTTTGACATATCTGTTTGCTGTTTATCGCCAATCTGTCATATATTGAGATGCAGAATATGTATAAGGATCTCAACAGAGATTGAAAAACTTGATCTACTTATCGAAACCTTTCAAATGACGTCTATTTTAAACTGCGACGTATTAGACAATTTTTGGCATCCTCCTTTATATTTTTTCAAAATTACTCAGTTTACAGAAACCTAAATAACAAAACATTTCTTTTCTTTGTTTCCAGTAAAGATCATTCGTGATATTCGATTGATGATTGATTTGAACAATGGAACCTTTTGAAGTTCTATGCGGCGCTGCTGCAGTAATTCTCCTTCTTTATTATTTTCTCACATCAACTTTTGACTTTTGGAAATCACGTGGCGTTCCGGGTCCACGACCGATACCAGGACTTGGCAATTTTAAAGATGTTATGTTTAATAACATATCCGCAGGAGATTATTTGACAGAAATATATAACACTTATAAAGATGAACCATTGATTGGAATATTTGCTAGGAAGACACCCCTTCTTATTGTAAAAGATCCTAATTTAATTAAGGATGTTCTTATCAAAGATTTTACCAAATTTGCTGACAGAGGACTTCCCATTTTTGAAAAGGTGAGAATACTTCTAATATGCTGTTAAATGTATAAATATATTCAAAAAACAAATAAAACACACACTATATATAGGTCATATGGTAACATATGTACCCAATTGATCTAAATATATTTTTTTCTCTTCTTCGTAAAAAAATGTTAAAAAGAATATAAAATGAGTGATCCAATATTATTTGAATAAGATTATGATATTACCTTCTCTTTATTGTATATACCCAGCCAGAAATGGCAATGGAATATTGACGTCGATTTAACGTTGAAATCATCAAATTAACGTTGAATTGATATCGATTCCATTATCATTTCTGACTCTGACAATGAGTAGTCTGCAGCTCCAAATGACCTATGACTTTGGCTGTGTTCAGAATCGTCGTTCGGATGTACTCAGATGTTGTTTTATCCTTGTTGTTCATAAATGATAAACAAAGTGAATGATAACATGATATCTAAGTGTACCCGGATAACCGCAGCCTTTGACCCTGAACTTAACTCTCAAAGAGGTTAAAGTCATCGGTTTTTTTTCCGTTAAATAATATTTATTAAAAAATTATTAATAAAACAATTTTTATACGTAGTACGTAATTTTTATTTATATTTATATAAATATAAATAAAATATAAAATATATATTGTATAAAATATACAGGGTGAGAGAGAGAGAGAGAGAGAGAACAAATTAATTTGATAATTAAATAGTCGGTGACTAATTAAATTAATTAATTTAACGTATAAAACGAAAAAAAAAGAAATAGCGGTTATATCATTAATAATAATTTTTTTAATATCTAATAATTATCGTAAAAGTATTTAAAACATAATAAAATTTTAAACAATGAGCGCAAGAAATATATGGAATGTACACATTTTCTTTTTTATACAAAAATCGACGGGAGAATATACTATATACATATTTAAAAATATTCTTTTCTGCTATATTAATTTTTATGCAAACCGTAAATAAATAATATCTTTTTAAACCCTATAACTTTTGTCTAATAATGATTTATTTTTCTTAAAAATGCATACTCCGAAACATTAGACTGTTATCAAATATTTAGTATATTTTGAATTGCTCATTAAATCTTTCTAAGGCCTATTAACAGGAACGGCTTTATAAGTGTTTACTTGATAGGCTCCTCTAATATCGCTGCAAGTTTGATAAAAATCGATGATAACCGTATAAGCCTCTCCTTGTAGTAAGGTTGATGACCATACGAGTACATCTGTTTTTATTTTATATTTTTAACCAAAAAGTTTTTAAGCAGACAGTTTTAAATTGTTAAGCGAGCATTTTTACCAATTATAAAATAATTAAAATTTTCGTTATCAAGTTTATATGTTAATATTGAAAATGACCAAATAATAGACTAAAACATATGCTTTTGTTATAGTATATGTTCCACAATAATTATTAAACTGTATATAGGATATTTGACATCCAAAGTTAGAGCGTAGCCCTTATAAAAAATATTGAGATTTATCTCCAAAATCTTAAACAAATTTTTGTAAGATAGGAAAATTAGAGAGAGATTTTACTAAATTTAATTACAATTTTTTTAGACCGAACCGTTGTCACAGCATCTTTTCGCTTTAGAGCCAAAGAGATGGCGACCGTTGAGGATAAAACTATCACCTGTTTTTACATCTGGTAAACTGAAAGAAATGTTCTCTTTAATATCAGAATGTGCTGATCATCTGATTCTATATATGGAAAAAATAGCGAGCAAAAATGAACCTGTAGAATGCCGCGAGTTGACGGCAAAGTATACTACCGACGTTATTGGTAGCTGTGCCTTCGGCATCGATATGAATGCACTGTCGAACGAAGATAGCGAATTTCGCAGAATGGGAAGAAAAGTATTTGCTATAACTTGGATAACTATGTTACGAATAAGAATCAGACAAATATCTCCATGGTTATACAATATGCTCGGTTACATTTTGCCATATACAGATGTTACTAAATTCTTTATACGCGTTATTACGGAAAATATGAATTATAGAGAAACAAATAATGTCATTAGGAATGATTTTATTGATATGTTGCGCGAATTAAAAAAACATCCAGATAAATTAGGTGATTTTGGTATGTATTAATTTGTATACCTACATATATCTTTATAAACATGTTTTTTTTTACGTAGAACAATTTTATATAAAAAAATTACATGATTTTGCACATATCTGAATTATAAACAATAAAATAAAGTTAACTTAAACTTTTATTATGACTTATAACCAATAAATTTAACATACATATAATATATAAAATGTTAATAAGTAATTAATTTTAATGTAAGAAAAAATTAAACTTTTATTAAATTTATAAGAAATTACATTTCAGATTTAACAGAGGATATAATAACATCTCAAGCATTCGTATTTTTCGTTGCTGGCTTTGAAACTTCGTCGACGACTATTAGTAACGCGCTCTACGAATTAGCATTAAATCAAAACATACAAAATAGTCTGCGTGAAGAAATTGACGAACTTTATGCAAAATATAATGGAGATTTAATATACGATAATATAAAGAAAATGAGTTATCTAGATAAAATTTTCAAAGGTACGTCATTTAAAGAAAAAATTATAGAAATATAATATATTCGTTGTTATTCTTCTTTTCAGCGATAGTGCAATAAAATAAACATCTCAATGACCGGACATAGGTTCGTATCCGGTCACTGAGACGTTTACCTTATGATCCTATTATATTATACCGTACTAATAATCAGGAAATAGAAGTAACTCATTACTTGTAACGAAGTTACAGTTACATGTTACTTTTTTAGTAACTTTACTGCGTTACTTTTTGTGGTAACTGTACAGCCCATTCTACAATGTGCTTCTTGTTTTCCGTTTCTTGCTCTTTACTATTTTTCACATCTTGTTTTTTTGCTTCTTATTCCATTTTTCGCTTAAAGTAAAAGTTAAAGAACTTTAGAAGAAATAAGAAATACAATTGTCGATAAAATGGTTGCGAATTAAGAGGGTAAAAGCAAAAGGTAAAAACAAGAAAGAGGAAACAAAGAACATATTGTAGAATACTTTTAACAGTAACGAATTTTATTGTTACTACACGATTAGACTCGGTTCGATTATAACACTTGAGACTAGAAAGTTCCTAGGTGCCCGTTTGTTGTGATTTTTTTAAAATTGACAGTCGTCAATTTAAAAAAAATAAAAGTTTTTTATGTAATGGTAATTGTAATGAGTTATTTCTAAATGTCGGTAATTAGTAACGATAACTTGTTACTTTTTTTATTCGCTAAACGCACATTCGAGTAACACACACACTATCACTTGTTACTTTCAAAAAGTAATTTTCCATTTCCTGCTAATAATCTGTTTCAATTTAATTATAGTCTAAAATATACACAAATGCATTTTTATAATTAATAAATATTTATAAACATTGTTTTTAATACGTGCAGAAACTTTACGAAAATATCCAGTAGTAACATTTCTTATGAGGCAATCCGTATCGAGCTATACCTTCGATGATACCAAAGTTACTATACCGAAAGATCAAAAGGTATGGATTCCTGTTTATGCGCTTCATCGAGATCCAAGTATTTATCCAAAGCCAGATATTTTCGATCCAGAAAGATTTAGTGACGATGCTGTGCAAAGTAGACATCCGATGACTTATCTACCTTTCGGCGACGGGCCAAGAAATTGTATTGGTAAAACAAAATAAATTTTATTACTTCATTTGGTTTTGTGTTAAAATATATTTTTAGTCGAAAAATTTCTTTTTAATTCTAGAATTGGAAAAAGATGGTTAAGTTGAATCTCAATTAAGAAGTTACCGTTTTTATTTAAAGACATTAATCTAATAATCTAATTTATATAGATATATTTTATAGATAATTATTATAGATAATCAATTCTTATTTTTAGGTTCTCGCTTCGCTGTTTATCAGAGTAAAGTTGGACTTGTAAAGATATTACGAAACTACAAAATCGAAACTTGCGAAAAAACTCCAATACCTTACATAAACAATCCTAAGGCATTTCTATTAGCACCAAAAGACGGAATATATGTAAAAATAACTAAAATTAATCGGACTTAAGTTTTTCACTAACTGTTTGTAGAAAACATTTATAACAAAAAGAAAGAGAATTTATCAATTACATAATTAATGATAGGAATTATTGTTATAATTCTTCTGATTGTTATAATTTATATTGACTTTTTTAATGTCCATATGTATTAATATTTTGTATCAGTTAATTATAGTGTCCACGTACAGCATGTTCCATCAACATATTGGTCAGTACAGCTCAATACAACTCATAATTAAATTTTTAACTCAAGATTTATTTCTCATTTCTTTCTGGAATTGGAAAGAGAGATGAAGAATAAGTTGAACCTCGATTAAGTAGTGAATTGTAGAACTGGATCTGCATCGAATTACCTTTTTTAGCAGGCATTACATTTATAAAACGTAATTGATCTGTTAATTTTATGAATATAATTGATCTACACGCACATGTGCTAAAGAAGACAATCTGACATATTGACCAAATGTTGTTTGACACAAAGTATATTATTTTACATCAATTAGTTATAGTAACACTAGTTTACGAAGTTTTGTCCAAGTGCATATGAAGACTCTTTTTAGGGTAATTTTTGTTTCTAAACTCTAATCTGATACTTGGAAAATATTTCTAAATAAAGTGTGATTTTTAAGATAGAAGAAGACACTTTTTAATATAATAAAGTAGATAATTAGAAAATAAATCAGAAATGAGCTGAGCATTTAAAGGGATCCTAAAGACGATTAATTATATTGTAAATAACACACACAGACGATTTACATATGTGTCATTAACATCACACATACTATTACATCAATTTCTATAATGCATACATATATTATAAATTTTCGTATAACAATTTTATACCTAAGTTCAATTTTAAGAACTCCACGTTGTCTTTTCGTGCGAACTACTAGTCTATGAATTACTATCTCGTAGGTATGTATAAATTGCACAATTTTTATATGAAGCAAATATTGTCACAACTCTGGAGCGCTATACTATACTAAGAAATGGTAAGTCCGGATCTACAATAGTCGTTTTAAGCCTTAAACCGTAAGAAATTGATCAATTATAGTTAAATACGAGGAGAATAATTGACTATAATTATTTCTTATGGCATGAGGCTTAAAAATCTATTATAGATCCGGGGTAAAGAAAAATCTCGATTTCGAAATTTTTTGTCATTCTCAGCATAGACTTCACCTCATAGACGCATAGATATTAACGCGTATACTTTAATCCTGGAAAAGAGTTTCTCTCCAGGAGAAAAGGAAAAAGATGAATTGGTGCAAAAGTTCAGTAAAAAAAAAAATAGGCATTTTGTTTATCGTTATTGCTGTTGCATTGTATTTATCAGGGCTTTAGGCTGAAATTCCATAAGACATATTTGTCGCATATCGCGTATTTGTGTGATGACCAATCAATAAAACAGATTTCGTGAAACGCGAAATCTGTTACGTCTTGAGCTGATTTCGTTCCAATCTCAGACGATTACGAGTAGTTTTATGAGTGCGATTACGAGCTAGTTCGAGATCATGCAGTGAGAGATTCAACTAGTCTAACAATGCGATCTGAACGATACGAAAATGATTAGCGCAATTGAGATTAGTTAAATTTAAAATCGTTAAAATCTTTATTAATTTCATAGATTTTAGTTATTTCAGCAATTTATTTCTATCAGGAGCGCCGTAAAAAAGTGGATATTTTTGTATAGTTTACATCCTTCAGAGGGCAGTAATGCGCGGCAGCATTTTACGGTTACAAGCAAAAAGTCCTCATGTCCTTTTTCGGGTTTCTCTCTGATATATCATATATCGATATACATAAGGTAAACTGCAGCCTATTAGAGTTGCTTTGGTGGAATTGGTGGGAACGTGAGAAGTTGGAAATTAGAAAATATTAATAATAGGTACATACATGTCGAATGATGAATGATAGTGAATATGGTGAATAGCTGTGAATAACGTGGATAAAAAACAAAAATCATTTTGTCAAAATGAACTTGGAACTATTAGGTAAATAAACATTTATGAGATACGTGTAATTAATAAATAATAATAAAATTAGTATGCTTTAGTCTTAAGTTAATTTTTTAAGGTAATTATTTAGAATCTTCCTCAGTTAAAATTTTAATAAAAATATACACATTCGATGTGTTTTCACTTAAAAAAAGGAATTTGGAAGAAAAACGCGGTGATCTGCCTCATAAAATACTTATTAAGCGTTAAAGTTCGAGATTTTTGAGGTTAAGATATCTGTCATGTTAACTCGATACAGCGCTATGTATACATATTTCAACATACTTTACATCAGTTTATTCCTAAAAATAAATATTTTCTGCTTTAATTACACAAATTCACTGCTTTAAAAATATAAAAATAATATAAGAAAATGTGTTTAAGGCAGTGATTTAAGGTAGTGAATTTGTTTTTAAAGCGGAGGATTTGTTTTAGAACAGATATTAGCTTGTTATTTAAAATGTATATTTGTTTAATTCTTTTGTATGAATTAAAGTTTAACATTTCTTTAAAATAGATGTTGTCACTATAAATATGATTTCGTTATATTGTCCAAATTTTTATAAATTTTGAAAAATGTTACAACTGTTGCATGATGTATTACTTAATTCGTTAATTAAAATTAAAATCATTACCCCATAATTTAAACCCTATAAAATAAATCTATAGAGAGCAATCTATTTCGTGCATTTCCGACTTTTTAGTTAATATGACATACACCTTAACTTCTAAAATCTCTAACTTTAATGCTTAATAATCTTGTTTCGCAAGATAGAGCTATATTTTTCTGCCAGATTTTTACGTTTGAGTAAAAACATGTTGAATGAATACATTTTTATTAAAATTTGAGCTGAAGAAACGATTTTAAATAATTACTGTTAATTTGTTTTATTTATATTTCAATAATTACATATTTCTTACAGAGTCATTTGGTCAAAATTATCCAGAGGTATATCTCCAATATTAATTGTGATTTTATTATTATGTTTTTATATGGAGTTTACGTAAACATTTTTAATGATTATTTCTATTAGGAATTTGATGGCACATTAGATTGTATATCTCTTGCTGTAACCTGTACATTTAATAAAAGAGGGACATTACTTGCTGTCGGATGTAATGATGGAAGAATTGTTATTTGGGATTTTTTGACTCGTGGTATAGCTAAAATTATTAGTGCTCATGTACATCCAGTATGTTCATTGAGGTAAGTATTACAGACAACTTGTAAATCTATAAGATGAATTGAATATAATTTTATAATGGCATATGTGCATGCATGTGTAAATTTAATAGTTTAAATATAAAATGACTGATTTAAAGTGGTCCTACAATAAATCACAAATATCTGCATAAAATTAGGATAAAATTATATTATATTAAAACTGCATGTACAATATATCTTGATGAAATAGTATAAAACATATGATAATAAATTCAGAGCTGAATCTAAACCAAATGAAAAATAGATGATGTTATGTTTACTTTTGGAAGTTAAAATTATATGCAAGTTTCTACATGTATAGTATATCTTTCTAGAATGGCTGATAACTTTTTTGTGATTATTACAATTGTAATTTTTTCAACTATTATAATCTCGTTTTTAGAGAAATCTATGATATGTTTGTGTGCAGTTAGTCAAAGAAACATCTCCAACTCTTATCTATAACCAGATTATATATTAAAAATTACATTTTCAACATTTGTTTCTCTTATTTCATCAATAATCTACCCTTGAATTATGCACATATATCTCTCTCACTCTTTCTCTCAATACTTTAACTTCTATTCAACTTATATTAAAAAATTAAACATTTTATGGTAACTCGATTTATTGTAGAACCACCTTAAAAAATGATATAATAAAAGTCATTTGAGGGAGAAGTAAAATACTAAATCTTGAAACATCAATTATATTTCTTAGTTGGTCTAGAAATGGTCATAAGTTACTAAGTGCATCGACCGACAACAATGTATGTATATGGGATGTTTTATCTGGAGAATGTGATCAGAAATTCAGATTTCCTTCTCCAATATTAAAAGTACAGTTTCATCCAAGAAATCTCAACAAGTTTTTAGTATGTCCAATGCGTCATGCTGCTGTTATGGTTGGTGTCGAAGGAGCACACAGAGTTATACCACTTGATGAAGATGTATGTAATAAATGACATACATATATCTCTCGATATTAATGTCATTCATACATAACAATACACTATTTGTGTATATGCAGGATAGTTTATTTTAACTAATACAGTCAATTTTCTTCGAAATTAATAATACAAACATGTTTCAGATAAAAGTGAGATGGCTTTGAGGGAGACGTATTTTGGTCATGTTATTTTTTTCGAGGTGGAAAGACCAAAAAAATATGAAACACTTTTTTAAGTGGAATTAAATTTTTTTCTGTATATAATTTTTCTAATTATTTTATATAAAAAAGTATTGAGATAGAGATATCAAAACATTAATAGTTTATGAGATCTCTTATACTTTATTATGGTACATATTGACACAAAATATTAAATATCTCGTAAACTACTAATTTTGTTGATAATCGTGCATCAATACTTGTATGAATAGAAAAATGAGATGAATCAGTTGGTATAAGAAAAACACATTTATTTGAAAAAGTATCCATTTTGTCTACTATATTTTTTTAAAACAATTATGTGCTTTAAATACCTTAAATACATCGAAGCCGTTCCATTTTCATCTGAAACATTTTATCGTACCATTATTAATTTTGGAGAAAATTGACTGTATTGATGAAAATGGACTATCCTGTATATATGTATCTATATATATATATACATTTGTGAAAATCGATAAAAGAAAAATGTTATTTCTTATTGATAGAAACAATTTTTGTTAGCAAAATGTCGATGAAAAATATGTTAAAAAATTGATTAATTAAATCTTTTTCATACTTAATATACAAAAATTTTTAGAGATTATTTTTAAGTAT
Source organism: Cyphomyrmex costatus (assembly GCF_001594065.2). NCBI lineage: Eukaryota > Metazoa > Arthropoda > Insecta > Hymenoptera > Formicidae > Cyphomyrmex > Cyphomyrmex costatus. The sequence goes on from NW_017276095.1 coordinate 1,094,388, forward strand.
TCCTATTAACTGATTCATTAATTGAATTTATAATAAGAGACTGAAGCTGGTATAAAATAAAATAAAATAATGTTACTCCAATTTCAGAGTGATTTAAACATAGTAGCATCATTTGATCGACGCGGAGATTACGTGTATACAGGAAATGCTCGTGGTAGAGTTTTAGTTCTTGACGCTGAGACATTAAATGTAAAAGCCTCTTACAAAATAACACAAGGCACTGCCAGTAACACGGCAGTAAAAAGTATAGAATTTGCACGGCGAGGTTCCTGTTTTCTAGTTAATACTGCTGATAGAGTAATCCGTGTATATGATAGTACTGAAATATTAGCGTGTGGTAAAGATGGTGAACCTGAGCCAATACAAAAATTGCAAGATCTTGTAAATAAAACAATGTGGAAAAAATGTTGTTTTTCTGGTGATGGGGAGTATGTGTGTGCCGGATCAGCAAGACAACATGCATTATACGTATGGGAAAAAAGCATAGGAAATTTGGTGAAAATTTTACATGGAACCAAAGGAGAACTTTTACTCGATGTTGTAGTAAGAAAATTAAATTTATATATATATTTTTTTTAAATAAAATGTAATACGATAAAACTGCTCATTATACGCAATATACGTCTTGAAATTTCTCCCTCTATCTCTATAGTGGCATCCAGTCAGGCCGATAATCGCATCTATATCTTCAGGCGTAGTTTCTATTTGGGCACAAAATCAGGTAGAAAACTGGTCTGCGTTCGCGCCAGATTTCAAAGAGTTGGATGAAAATGTTGAATACGAAGAAAGAGAAAGTGAATTTGATTTGAGTGACGAAGATAAGTCTGTTGTTCAAGGAGAAGAAGCTCAGGATGAAGAAATAGAGGTTGACGTTGCATCAATTGACAGAGTTGCTGCATTTTGCAGCTCTGACGAAGAAACTGAAGATATTGGTTCGCTTCAATTTTTACCTATATCTCCAGATGTGGAAGATTCCGAAGATAATCAAATAATGCCACACGAACCGCCAATGAAGAAACATCGTTCATACGATATAGATTTACAGGGAGCACCGACTGACGGTAAGATCTCATATATATTAAAAGTAAAGACATAGGATCCACTAAAGCTAAATTTTTTTTATACCAGTACTGATAAATTAATAAAATTTGCAGAAACTCATCCCTTACTAAATAAAGGAAAGGATAAACCAACCACAAAAAAGGGGAGACCAAGACTAGAATACAAAAAGGGAAAGTAATTTAATATATGAGAGATAATAATAAAAAAATTGGCTTATTATTATTTATAACATGATAGAAATATGAAAAATTCTTGACTATTTTAACAAATTTTGATAATTAAAAGTATAATGTATGATAAACATTAAATTGATTATTACTGAAAGTAATGAATTTTTAATAAATCTTATAAAATGATGATTCTATCGTCAAACGTGATTACATTATATAGAAAAATAATGTGTTATTTCAAATATTCCTCTTTCCTTAAATATTCCTTTTATATAAACAGTAATGAAATCGCGAGATTGTTAATGAAAAAATTATACACTGTACAAAAAAAGAAGCGATTTTTCTAATTTACGAGTAGAAATAAAAACATATTGGAAAGAATAATTTTTTCGTAATTATACCTATACAATACTATAATCATGTAATATAAGTAGCGATTCTATAATAAGGGCTGTATTTGAATACTTTTATTTGAAAAACGATATTTGTAGGACAATTGTGTGTTGTATTTTGTATTTTAAATCCTAAGATTGGCAATTAATCTTATTATTGAAATTACGAAATATATGAAACTTTCAATCTTTCAAACAAAAATAACATTGTAGCTCAACAATAATAAAATTAGTAATGACAATATAAGAAGGGCTGCGTATTCATAAATAAATAAATCATATGTATAAATTAGTGTTGATGAAAAAGATAAATCATAACGATCATAACTCATGTAGACAGTGGGGTATTTGGAATGGAATTATATATAATAAAAATGTTGCACGAGTGACTAATCGATTTTTGAATTTTATTTTAAATTTCGTGCACTATTGTAAGGAATAGTGACTAATCGCATGCGCAAGAGGTCACAAACGGGTATGACAGATTTCCTAACCTGCGTAATCGTTAACTTTAACGCTTAATATCTCGATTCGCAAGACAGAGGTGATGCTTATTTCTGCTAGATTCTTTCGTTTCATGCAAAAACGCATCGAACAAGCCTAATTTTATCGATTTTTGAGGTGCTGTATATGTATAAAAGGACTTTCATAAGGTAATGTAGGATTTGTCACTCAGATTTTTAGATAAGCTCAGTGAGCATTTATTTCGAGCAATCAATCACTTGATAATTAAGAGGTCTATTTTTTATTCCTGCACTATCTGAACTAGTACACATGGTGCAATAAGTTTTAAAGTAAAACAAATATATTTTTCAGTTTATTTCATTTCAATTTATTACACCATGTGCACTAGTTCAGACAGTGCAGGAACAAAACACAGATCCTAGGGGCTAGGGGTTGAGAACTGTTCATAACAAAGCCGGTTCGCGTCGAATTGACACGTTAACGGTTTCACGTGTCACATATGTGCATTTTGCGAGTGTGAATATATGTGATTATATATAAGGAAAATAGGATATTTGTCTGATTTCACAGAACTCAAAAGAACGAAATAATTAATCGCACAAGCGTCACGTTCCTATCCTATCATGATTCGATCGAGTCTTGTATTAATTCTTGTCATCGCTACTTCGCACGTTACCGCTGGAGATGACTGCAAAGGATGTGTGCCCTTGGATTCATATTCTTTTGATAAGGTACGAAAGTGTGAAAAGCTTTTAATTTTATCCAGAATTTTGTGTGTGTGTGTGTGTGTGTGTGTGATATGAAATATACTATAAACTAAAATTCTTTTAATTATTAATTTAGAACATTGCGTATACAAACAAAGTATTGATATTTTGGGAAATTGTGTGCGTGCTTGCGTGTGTGCATGGTGTGAAATTTAGATTAGGAAAATTTGTTTATCTAAATTGGATAAAGAAAAACTAATGAGCCAAACTAGATGACAATGCTCATTTTAAAAAATACAATATAAGCATCACAAACGTTTTGACCTATAACACAAGACTTCATCTTCAATACACTAATATAAATCCATTTGATCGTCATGTAGGTCAAAACATTTTCGATATTTATATTTTGTTTTCTAGTTTATTAAAACAAGCATCCAGAGCTCAGTTTATTTACTTTTATCCCTCCAATTTTTATTTATAATCTTTTAAGTCTTGTACTTATTTAATTCTTTAAAATTCTATTTGTTCTTATTAGTATCTAACTTGAACAAATTAATGATTAAAATTAACGATAAAAATGGTTAAAAAAAACTTTATTTTATAATTAAATAATTTTACAACACACATGATTTGACATTTGTATGTTATATATACATATGTATGTGTGCACAAATATAGATGTATTTGCTTTGTGTAATTGAGAAAAGTATAGTGATTAAGAAGGAACAAGAAAATTCAATCAATTTCTATTATTTTCTACCATAGTTACTATGGTTACCATCAGCCATCGATCATGTTAGCAAGTTTTATTACTATTATACTTTGATTCATAAGCATCTTTTATTTATGACCAAGATATCGGTTTTATTAAATTCCAATGAATCAACTGAATACTGACATTCTGTAATATAGAATGATATTTATGATATTTTTTAATGCTATGAAATTTAATTTGCATAATTATGTACAAAGTTATGGTTGTGAATGTATTCCAATATGCCAAATATACAAGATGTAATTATGATAAAATAAAATTTCTTATGAAAATTAAATTGGATTTTATACATATTTTTATATTTTATGATATTGCACATGAAAAATTGAGAAACTATTATTCTACATTCACTCTCAATAGGAGACATTTAGATATAAATATTTTACTATGTATTTTATGTATGATGTACATATTTTGTTAATATATTTTGGTGTAATATTGAATTTATAAATGTGTTCAACAAACATTTTTCATACAGGTTATATCCAGATTTAAGACAGTGCTCGTTAAATTCGATGTTGCATTTCCTTATGGTGGCAAGCACGAGCAATATGCGACTGTGGCGGCTGATACCAAGGATTCACAAGATCTCCTGATAGCTACAGTAGGCGTGAAAGATTTTGGCAATAAGGATAATTCTGATCTAGCGCAACGTTACAACATTAAGAAGGATGACTTTCCAGTAGTTTTATTATTTGTACAAGGCAAATCAGAACCAATCAGATTCACTCCTGAAAGAGAATCTGATTTTACAGGCGAATACTTGAAGCGATTTATCAGATCTAGATCAAGAGTGTACTTAGGATTACCAGGATGTGTGGAACGACTAGATAAGCTAGCTGAAGAATTTAAAGCTACTACGGGAGAGCAGAACAGGCAGGTAAGGATTTAAAAAAATTAACAAGACAATTTATATTTTATTTGATTGTGCTAAAATGGCTGTATCACAAGCATATTTATTTGAAGATATTTAAGCAAAGATTAAAATATAATTCCTTTTCCTTTTTAAAATTGTTATTACTAAATATTCTCTATGAAATATGTTTATTTTTTTTCCTAGGAAATACTAAAGAAGGCACGAATCTTTGAGGAAACTTTGCCAGAAGAGCAACGAGAGGCAGCAAAAATTTATGTTAAGACTATGGAAAAGATTCTGGAACGAGGAGATATATTTGTACAAACAGAAGAAACGCGGGTACAGGGTCTTCTTTATAAAGAAAAATTGTCTGATCAAAAGAAACGTACAATGGAAGAGAGACGAAACATCTTACAATCTTTTTCAGCAAGGGATGAGTTGTAGAGCGTTTAAAATTTACAATGATCACCTAAGTAATATCATCTAGCAATCAAATTTTAATTCGAGTGTCGATTGTTGAGCTATTTTGAATTATTTCATACACTCGTTTTATAAAAGTAGCGATAAAAATAGAAATCGCGCGCGCACATATGAGAACGGTATATTATACTTATTTTCTATTAAATGATATATTTACTTTGTTATTTTGCATTCCTTAGTCTATTCCTCTGTGATGAAATGTTTCTCACGCTTTGTGCTCTATTAGTGCAAAATACAAAATGACTGATTATTTTTTCATACAATTATTTTTTTTTGTTCTCATTTTTTCACACAAAATACAAATGAATATAAAGTAAGGCAATAAATACTAAAAATACATAATTCTCGTATCCAAAAGAATATCTGTCGTTTGTCAAATCGATTATTTAATACATTTACTGTTCAATGTATTTGAAATTGAGTCTCGTTGGGAGTTGAGCCGGTCTCCGTCCCTTCTGACTCCAATAACCAACGATCGGATAAAAATGATAATTGTCAAATTCCTTTCATATAACAATTTAGAAAGTAATGAAAAATCTCAAATTACATGGATGCAGTAGACAGAACGTGTGTTAAACATATTTAGTACCTATTACATAAAATGTGCAATAGACAAAAAATTAAAAATATTCTTTATAGAAAAGTTGATCGGTTGTGGATTAAGAAGTTATATGTATATACAAAATGTCCCACGAGATTTCTCCAATCTTCCACAGAATCGAAATAAATACAAAAATCCTATACTGTGTGTGTTTAGCGATTCTCGCAATATTAATACAGGTATTAATTTTTGAAATTGTACTAACAAGAGAATCCGTTTTGAGAAACGCTGCGGCCGCACGAAGTATAGCCCGGCCCACTTTTTCAAATATGGCTGCGGTGGCAGCGCGATTAGAGAGGCAAGAGGGGAAGCGTGTCGTCGCTTGGCAAGACTTGTATTTATTTCGATCCTATCTACTTTCCTGTGTGAGATTGGAGAAATCTCGTGGGGACACCCTGTATATATACATATACATACATATATATATATAAACTAGATAAATTGGTCAATTTTATATCGATTATACTTTCTCAACACATACTATTAACTCTTCTTAAGGAAAACGTACTGCGCAATCATTAACTATGAAGAAACATGTGATATAACACATAAATTATCTTTGATAAATAAAATAATGAACAAATCTTTGATAATTGAAATAATGAACAAATAAAAAGTAAAAGGCTGTTTGTTCGTAAAACGTTGTCGTTGTATTTATTCGTTTCTCGCCAGAGAATCAACATACATTCCCTCAAACACATTTTTTCCAGTACAAATGCAATTTCACATGAATTTAATTTAATATGAAATATGTGTGCCTGTGTGTGTCAAGTTAAAAAAATCACAGATATATTCGTAAAAGTACAATTTTATCGCTGTGAAATTTAATAAGCTTTTCCTTAATTATGGCTAAAAATGCACCTATATATGTATATACATACACATACATGTTCAATCTTTAAACAATGACATGTCTATCATACTGTCAGAATGTATCTTGATAAACTATATTACACACACACGCATACACACATACACACACACATATATGTGTGCATGTATGTTTTTACATATCATTAAATATAATTATTGCTTCTCACCTTCATTTTTCACTTTTAACTTTGCAATTTCATTGATTATTTTTTCTTCATTTATTATTACTTGTTTGTCTTCTGTCGTCTCATTGTTGATACCCTTTTGCTGAGAAATTGCGTCACAGTCTTCAGTCCTCTTGAATGATTTTGTTTGATCTTCGTTGTCAGTACTTTCGCTATAACTTACATCACTGCTGGATTCACTGTCACTTTCAATATGCTTTTGTTCCAAATTGCTTTTGCCAGCATAAATCTCACATTCGGATCCTACAATCTTTTTAGCTTTTTCAAACGCTTCCTTCCACATTGATGCATCTATCACAAACAAGTGAAATGACATGAAAATTCTATAATATTATTGCGATACCCATGGCTATTATTAACAATAGAATTTATTTAATGGTTCAGCATTATATATAAAGACTATAATATAGCAGTTAAGTGCTTACTTTCAGCATTTGCAAAACGTATCGCAAGTAATTCTGGCTTCAGTTGTTCGTCAGCATAATCGGCAAGTACACTCCAAACCCATGCTCTGTCACTGCCACAATTTGGTTTCAACTCCATCCATGGAGTAATAAAATGATTTGCACAAATCTTAAGAGTTTTATCTCTACGCATGACTACTCTAACCGTATTTTTTGTTTTATGTCGTAATAGTTTAACCTCTCCAGTACCACGTTCCTTCCATTCTGCTGGATTGCTTGACGTATCATAACGATATAACTTTGCCCGTCTAAAAATTACAAAAAACATACTTGTGTATATCAATCCTTACAAATGAAAATTCTTATTAACTTACAGCTTCAACATTTCTATCTCGTCCTCTTCATTGTTGGATACCTCTATCAAGGGTAATGAAATTATAGGTTCAAACTGGACATCGCTTTCAATAGTTTCTTCATCATTATCTTGAGGTTCACGATTTACGTCAACATGATCACCATTTAGCTTAAAAGAAAAAAAATCTTGTCTTTTACTTTTATGAAATATTCCAATTTGAGTAAAAGTTCACTCAAAAAATATAAAATTTTTACTAAGTCTAAAAAAATGTGTGTGTGTGAAGACAGAACAATTAATTCTCATATTCTTTTCCACACATACACGAGAAAGATTGTAAAAGAATTGAAATTAAAATTATATTATCGAAGAAAATACAACATCTATATCCAAAACACACTCATTTTGAAATAATAAGCGATATAACCTATTGCGTCCGCAACGCAATTACGATTAGTACTTAATCGATCGATCTAAATTTCATTTTAAATAAAAAATATGAAAAAAGGAAAATCTTGTAAAAAAACATGTATATACGTACCACGTTCTCCGGCATCTTTTATCGATGATGATGGCTAAAAAACTATAAAATGCTGAAGGAAATTTTATGATCGCCAACAATCTACGACAATCGCGTACGTATTTACCTATACCATTTGTATATATGGTCCGGTCCGGTCTAGAAACATCTAGACCGGCGTTCCATGAAGCGGAAATCTACGGCGGAATGGAACAGTGCCGCGAGAAAATTTTTGGCGCGAAGTTCAAAAGATATGAATGCATAAATACATATATATATATATATATATACTACTCGTATGTGTGTATATATATATATATAATTAACATTAAATTATTTAAGCATTAAAGATCTAGCTTCGACCGTATTTATAGTATTTCCTATTTCCTGTTTATTAAGTCAAATGTATGGTTTCTTATTGTCTAGTAATTTTTAGTTGTGTGCATTTTGGTATTGAAGACGGAAGAAAGGGATATAATAAAATAGTATATCTTTTCGTTATTTTTTACAATTATATTTGAAGATATGAAAGAATAACATCTTTGATTGATCCTTTTTAATTGCACATTTTCAATTACTAGCTGAAGCTGCGCATAGATTTGATGACAAATAAATTGCTTTTTTTTAATCTATATATTATACGCTACACATCAGTTTTTAATATGTACTTAAAAATATAATTTTTTCATTTAAACAAACTGCGTCAGTCATTTTAATCAATCGATAATATAAATATGATAGAATTTCTTTTTTTACTTTTAGTCTTTTTTCTTATTTATACGTATACATTAAAATTTATCATTATATATACCAAAAGTTGTTACACAAATCCTAAAATCATCTTTGTATACAAGCTATTGTAAGATATCAATTAAGATCTACGTGTCGGGCTGTGTGGCTCCGCGGCAAAGCGGTGGCTTTGTGTTTTGAACTACATTCGAGGTGGTACTCGGTTCGAGTCCTAACATCGCGTCGAGAGTCCGACATTTTTTCTCGGCCCAGCTTTACACTATCAATAACTTATGTTAAGTAGAAATAAAAATAACAAGTCAATATATAGAAATAAACATTTTTTAGCTTTCCGTTATTATAAATATAATACCTATTAGAGAGAAGAAAGCCCAACATACTGATAAATATAATGTTTGCTAGAGAAGATAGCTCGACATACTCACATCACTGATCAATATTATTAACAAATAATTGAAGAAATAAAGGACTCTTTTTACAAACAATAATTAATACGTTGAGAATGGCGAATAAGAGTCAATCTAAATCTGATAATATATTCTATATTGCGAAGAATATCACGTAATGTTTGGCGTTTCGTCCCGGCTTCCACTACTGCGTTTCGTCAATATTATTAACCTAATACACAGTACATGAAAATTATATGATTGATAGCCCACTATAATATTAATAAAAAAGATAATTGAATATGAAAATACAAAACATTCAACATAGGACATAGAACGTGTACGTGTGTGAACCTGGCGTCTGTTTTTTTTCGCTTTAAAGGGCAAAACTATTAGTTTTATTTAGAACTATAGAATTATTAAAAATACATTCACTCTTAATATTTAATGAGTTTCCACGAAATGATACATCAGCTTCACACACACAATAATGTGCACACAGGACAATTGACACCTGTTGATGTTTCAATATATGTAAATATTGACATTATATATGCTATGTTCTCTACTCCGAATCACTATCAATAACAGTTTGAATACGGCTAAATTTCTTATACTCTCGACTTCGCGGTGATGTGTCTGGAAGTGTCCTTTCAACATTATTCCTATTTCTTCGTGCGCGCGTAATTCGTCCTGAAATAAAAACAAATTTAATGTTGTGCACAATGTCTATTATAAAATAAATAAATGTAACATAGATTGACAAGAAAACTATAATATTAACCTTCAGATATAATGTTTGACTTATCCAATTCAGATACCTCCTTCATCTTTGCTTTCTCTTCTCTTGCTCGTTTACATTTTGCAAACGTTATTCTACCATGAACTCCATTTTGCTTTATTATTTCCTTTAGACGATTAATTTGTGCAGTAAGAGTCCGACAATCAGTAAAAGCGCGATAATATAATCTCACACCAAGAAAGGATAAACACTTTTTTAGATACTTTATCTGTTTTATCTGTTTATTTTCTATCTGAAAATTTAACATCTTGTAAGAAAAATACATTATGTGTAATGTGAGTGTATTATTGTAGGATTTATCTGTTGGATAGAAACTTACAGCATTATTTCTTCCCTTTTTACTTTTCATAGAGTTCTCTTCCGTAGAATTACTGTCACTTTCACTTTTCGAAGATTCCACATCCGATAATTTTTCCTCCTGTCCATTCTTAATTTGAACTGTTTTATTAGCTTTCTCTGCTGTAGCTGTATTCTCATCATCAGATACATATTTAGTACTTTTTTTGTGAGAATTTCTTATATCTCTACCTCGTCCTCTTTTTGATTCGCCCGAGCGATGTTTGTCGGTTAATTTTTTCGTAGTTGGAGATTTTGTAATTTTCTTTTTTGTCCGTGGATTATAAGTTTCATCTGAATTACTATTTTGATTATCTTCTGATTCAGAAGTCTTTAATATATTAAAACTTCTTCGCGAGATTTTTCTTTTCGCCTTGTTTTTTTGCGATATCTTGAACGAGTCAGTTTGCGAATCATCAGACTTTCCTTCTCCTTCTGATGAATAGTCTAATTCTGATTCATTTGGCTCAGCCTTTTCGATTATTGTCTTTGGTCGTGGCTTAGCATCTTTTTCGTTTTCACTGTCAGAACTGGATTCTTCATCACTCGCACGTTCCACCGAAAGCTCCAGTCCGTTTATCACTTCTGTGTCCATAATATATTTCTTAGCAATGTGTCGTTTTGTCATTTTATTCTCCTTGTTATTTTCCGCTGTCTCTATTGTTTTGTCAATTTCTTTAATCTCATTACCTCCTGTTCTTTCTTCTTCGTTTTCAGGAATAGACATCGCACTTGCACTTGGAATAAGCTTTTGGGATGAATTATCCTATTTTTAGAATTAAGAACAATTTATTATATAAAACAATTCATTATATATAAAATTTACATGATAATCTGTTTATTGTATGGATATTAAAAACTCGGCTATTAAACAAAATGTCTCATGTTTAAGGAAGTATTCTAGTGTGATTACTTATTTTCAAAGTAAATTTTGGGAATTAATTTTATAAAAATGGTTAAACCTACACAGAGCTAATGTTTTGCATTTATATTTATTCATATTTGATGAAACTCCTCAAATTTTTTCAAAGCTTTTTATTGTATGTTCTATAAAATATGGATAGACGCATAAGCTATACCGCGAAAAATTGTTTCTATCGGGCGTAATAATTGCCACCCTCCTCGTCATTTAAAATAAATTCTTTTATTTTATTTTTTACGGATATAGATACCGTTAGGTATCTCTAATAAATAATAAATAGGAAAATAGACAAAAAATGTAGCTAAAAGCTATAAAATTTGTAATAGAAAGACATTATACTATAAATAAGATATATGATAAATAAGAGTGATATATAAGAGAATCAATTTTCCTAAATTTTGTATTAAGTTGCTAATGCAACTTAATTACCACGTATAATTACCATGTTTTCTACAATTTCCTCTTTAATATCTATTTTTCTAGGATTTCTTTTAAAGTAATGTTAATCTCATCTCGTTTTTCATTTTCTTGCTCTGAATCACTTCCTTGTTCCTCCTTAGCCTTTTTGTGTATATCTAATATGTTTTTCATTTTCTTGCTCTGAATCACTTCCTTGTTCCTCCTTAGCCTTTTTGTATATATCTAATTCTAATTGTGATGCCTCTTGTATATTTTGCTGGTCTTCTGGACAAAATTTTTCTACTTTTATAAAACATACCTTTGTATCATTTTTCTCTAAAATAGTTCCAGAGTTATCACTTTCTGATATATTATCTAACTGTTCATTAAATGAACATTGCTTTTTTTTAGGTGAATCTATTTCATGCTCAGAATATTTTACTTTTGGTCTTTTCATTGATGTATTATCTATAGAATCAGATGATAATTGTAGTATATCCATATTTTCCTCCTCAGTATCACTGTGATTAGATTCTATCATTTTACGACAATAGTCTAAAATAGTTGAAAAAAATTTTATCAATAAGTGTAATATTTTATAAATGACAATAAATGTAATTATCATTAAAAATGTAAAAAGTAAGTGATAATTGTGAGTATGTGCGACTGCATGTTTAGGAAAATGTATTATAGGTATAGAGAATTATCAAAAATAAATAACAAATTTACATTTTTTTTCAATTTGATAAGAAAACATTATTCCATGTTTATGTTGTGTATTTATTTTTCAATAACAAAATGTATCAAAGATATACTATTTCAATGATGTACGACGGAAATGAAAATAATTTTCCTTTAAGACAAAACTTACATATCGAATAACGTTAACTCAGAATCAATGGTGTAAAAAGAGAATTTGAGTTGCAATTGAATGACTAATTATGTATTATTAAGCGTTATTTTTATTATACAAAACACGCATGACATCACCTTGTAGCGAAGTATCGGTAATTCTAAATTATACGTACTGCAACTTTACGGTACAAATATTCGTCTTAAAATCACAAAATCATAACAATTCATGTACGTATGTCCATCTGGTTCTACATTAGTTGCAAGCCGATCGCAAGTTTGTTGGGACAGCCAATCTGAAGTGTTGATTTCAAAATGCAAGCTTGAGATTGGCTGTCCCAACGAACTTGCGATCGGCTTGCAAATAATGTAGAACCGACTTTAAATAATTTGCGCGGCAAAATATACTTGCAATCCAAGGTTACCAGTACCAGTACCAGGTTTGGTACTTTTTGCACTATACCACTAATATCCCTAGAATGATGCAATTATGGAAGTGCCCGATGTGTTGCGGGATTCTCTAAACGTTTTTTTCGATAATTGTTGTTATCATTGGGCGAGTTCAAGACGACAAAGCGGCTAGGTACGCTTGCCGAGCGATCGAGTATGATTGGTTGGATCTATAAGTAATAACCAATTATATTCAATCGCTCGGCAAGCATACCTAGCCGCTTTGCCGTCTTGAACTCGCCCATTAACTAGCGAGAGCCGCGCTTTCTTTTATGATTGTCCTGCCATTGGCTGTCGCTAGTTAACGTTCGACAATCATCGATAAAATGTTTAGAGAATCCCGCAAGTTGGTCGAGTTGCAGCTACGAATGCTTCGAAGCACTTGACTGACCAATCAGAAAGAAGAATTTTATTAACTGGCCAATCAAAAAATGCTTCAAAGCATTTGTAGCGGCAACACGACTGCACCCTATTAGAAGCGAGTACAATACCAGGCGGTGTAGTGTCACCGTCAGGGATTCTTAGGGAATACGTGTAGGGGAAATAGCAGGGACGCGAGCGGAAGGTTGGAGGAGTGGAGTACGCGGCGCGATTCCGCGGACGGCCATTGCAAATAACTCAGAATAACTTGTACAAAGCTGGGTGCGTGATACCGTGTCGTGCGGCACACGGGTGAGAAATTTCGGTGGACCGACGTTTATCTTTGTACTAAAGTGCCCCGTGTAAACCTCGGGACGCGCACGACATTCCGGCCCGATGGCTGAAACCGACAAATTGAACATTGACAACATCATAGCTCGTCTCTTAGAAGGTAAAACTGGTCGATCGCCGTATACGCTGCTCGGCTTCGCTGCTCGTTACATGGAAGTGAAAGAGGACCGGGGGGGGAGGGGGGGAGGGGGGGAAGGAAGGAGCGCGACGCAACGCGGCGAACATTGCTCGCTCGCTCGGCTCGCCCGTCACTCCCTTCGTCTCCGCGAGTATCCTTCGCTTTCGCGATTTTCCTCGCTCTTCTTTGCTGGTACATACCTGCTATGCTCTTTGGTTTCCTCCTCCCCCTCCCCCCCTCACACGCACACACACACACACACCGAGCGCGCGCGCGCATGCACATTACCTCGCTCATTACTCAAGAGCATATCGAAATGTTATCCCGACTATTATCTCTGTCTCATCGGCGTTACGCAATGTCCTCGAAAAAAAAAAAAAAAATGATGACCGCGCTCTGATCGACCTCGTCGTCGAACGGCACGCGCGTTTGACAATACAAACGTACGCGTATACGCCTTGTCGCGATTCTGGGCGAGGTCCTCCCAGCCATACGACGAAGTCGGGCGAGACGATTAGCTTCGTGAAGAGAATCTTGTAATTTATAATGTACTTAGGACAGTATTGTCTTATAGCCAAGTTATTTTGTCATGTTTTTATTACTTTGGAATTTAGGATCCATCCATTATAAGCGGGGAAAAAAGCGGTTCAAATGAAGCAATACCTCTCTTTCTCTTCCCCTTCTCTCTCTTTCTTTCTCTCTTTCCTCCCCCCTTCCTCTTTAAGATAATATTCTTATTTATATCAGTATTACATTATCTTTTGGAATATCGTATTTCTTAAATGTTCAGTTCTGTAAAGTCTCTCAAGTTTTACGTTACAATATGGGTATAGATTGTGATATAACAATATGAGATTAATATGTTCCACATTTGATATATATATATATGTATGTATATATTTATATATTTCTAAAAAATATGACTTTGTTTAGTCTCTTATTTGCATATAGGTAGTTATGCTTCTAAAAAAAATATTAAAAATAAGGAAATAAATTATGGCAGATAATATTTACAATGTTATAACACAGGAATAATTAAGAAAAAGATGTTTAATACTATTCTCTTTTTTATTCTTTTATCAAAAGATTTTAGTAATTATGTTAGAAAAAAGATAGGAAATAAAACAAGATTTACAATCACAGTACATATGATTTTTACATAAATGTTCTTTTTCTATCGTTCAGTACGAGGAGCAAGACCAGGAAAAAATGTTCAGTTAACAGAAGTGGAGATTAGAGGATTGTGTCTCAAGTCACGTGAAATCTTTTTATCACAACCCATCCTTTTAGAACTAGAAGCACCATTGAAAATATGTGGTAAGTAAATAAACGTTTATCAAACTGTATCAAATTATGATTTCAGGAGAAGTTATATCTATATAATATTGGCAGTGACATTTAGTAACATCGACTTTATCAATGATATTGTGCAATTTCTTTTAAGGTGATATACATGGACAATATTATGATTTGTTGCGATTGTTCGAGTACGGTGGTTTTCCTCCTGAAAGCAACTACCTTTTCTTAGGAGATTACGTTGATAGAGGGAAACAATCGTTGGAGACTATTTGTCTCCTTCTTGCCTATAAGATCAAGTATCCAGAAAATTTTTTCTTGTTAAGAGGAAATCATGAATGTGCATCCATCAATAGGATATATGGATTTTATGATGAATGTGAGTATTTCACGAAATATTTTCTCTCGTGATATTCTTTTCACTGTTATTAGTTTATCTTGTGTGTTATTTTATCACTAAATAAAATTATGTTTTAGGTAAACGTCGTTACAACATTAAACTATGGAAAACGTTTACTGATTGCTTCAATTGTCTACCTGTTGCTGCGATAGTAGATGAGAAGATATTTTGCTGCCATGGAGGCTTGAGTCCGGATCTGCAAAGCATGGAGCAGATCAGACGTATCATGCGGCCGACAGATGTACCTGATCAGGGATTGCTCTGCGATTTATTGTGGTCTGATCCCGATAAAGACACTATGGGTTGGGGCGAAAATGATCGCGGTGTATCGTTCACTTTCGGCGCAGAAGTCGTTGCCAAGTTTTTACACAAGCATGATTTTGATCTTATATGCCGTGCGCATCAGGTAAAAATATTTTTAATTATACTCTGATATACCTTTTTCACATGAAATTTTGATGATTCTTAAATTGCAAATTATTCTTCAGGTGGTGGAAGATGGTTATGAATTTTTTGCCAAACGACAGTTAGTGACGTTGTTCTCGGCTCCGAACTACTGCGGCGAGTTTGACAATGCAGGTGCCATGATGTCAGTGGATGAGACTCTCATGTGCAGTTTCCAAATTTTAAAACCGGCCGATAAGAGAAAATTCACTTATGGTGGTCTGAACGCTGGACGGCCTGTTACGCCACCACGGGGTGCAAACAACAAAAATAAGAAGAAATGAAGTCCTTAGATTTATCTTTTCGATTGCGATGCTTAGGACTGCTACCGCCCAAACCAACATCTATCTATCAAGACATTGAGCCCTGGTGTGAGAAACAAAGAGAGAGAGAGAGAGAGAGAGAGAAAAGTTATAATTATTACATTATTATTTTTGATCGACTATGAAGCCTGTGTGCAAATAATTACAAAAGGCGGAATACATCTATCGGACAATCCGGAGGGGCGTTGCTTTTCACAGAGTTTATCAAAAGTAGTAAGTGATAGTACATACGTTGTAGCTAAATGTGTTACCGTATAAAAACAAAATAGTAGCGATAAAACCAATTGATCGATCATAAAATTAGAAAGAATTTTACGTGGTTTTCACGATATTCTTAACAATTGAAAAGTATGAAGTAGAAAAAAAAGAAAGACACTTTCACTACAATTTGTCAATCGTTACATCTGCATCTTGTAGCTTATTCATTATTTGCATTTACACTCGTCAGGTGTCGTAAATATCCGATTACTCGAGAAAAGACGTAACATTTTTTTTTTATCACTTTACTCTGTGAGAAAAGTCGATATGATAATTGTGTCACACACACACACACAC
>NW_017276095.1:1111586-1130698 GCF_001594065.2 Cyphomyrmex costatus
CACACACACACACACACACACACACACACACACACACACACACACACACACACACACACATCATCATCATCATCATCATCATCATCATCATCATCATCATCATCATCATCATCATCATCATCATCATCTCTTCCTTCCCCCTTGCTCCCTTATATTCCTTCACATTCATTTTATTCACTTTCCTCGTTTATTTTACTTTTAAACCATTTTATTAGCTACAGTGCACAGATTGCCATCGATATTACCGGAAGAAAAATACGATAGCTACGACAAACTTATCTGACGCGAGGATTTCATCACGGGATCTTGAGATCAATCATGTTTAACTTTCCTTCCTTCATACTTGTACATTACTTTCTTTTTTATAAATAAAAGTCACACAAAAACATCTATTATATTTCTTTAATCGATGCATCACATCATCCCATCATCCATCCCAACGTGATCATTTCTTACATGCGTGAATTTTAGTTGAGTTTTACTCGCTCTAAAAGTCTCCTTTGATTCTTGGAGCGATTAACTTTGCGTGCGACGCGACACGTGTCGTTCTCGGTTTTGTTCATCGCGAATATTTCGTACGTATATATCGAACGCTTAACAGGCACTATTTACAATATGTATGTAATACTGTACACGTACGCTGGTGACATTTGTGTTTATTTTTTACATCTATACATGTGTGTATCCGCTCGCTGAAGATACGTCTATTATTTATATAACGAGAGTAACTCCAAATTTGCTATTAATCTCGCTATACGTTTAGTTAGATACGATTGTTCTGAATTGATGTATAACTTTACCTCTGTCTCACATTCAGAGAGGGAGAGATCGCTAAACGTGTATGTATGTACAAAGTAAATACACACACAACGTGTATTTACGTACTAAACCGGTAACACCAATCGTTATTAAGCTCCTTGTAACGCAATTTCATTAGCGTTTGTAATTCCAGAAAATTCAATTTCAGTACAGAGGGTGAACAATATTAAGATTGTTAAGAACATTGGGGTCAGCAATTAAAATGTTTAGTGTGATACTTTTTAAAATGGAGTATACTGGAGCAAGAAAGCAGAAAAAGGATGAAAACTAACAAAAAAAAAGAAGCAGAAATAAGGAAGATAAGGTATATATATAGGGACTAGGGACCGTAATTAAAATAATCGGATATATAATTATGATCGCGATAATGTATACCAATTACCTTGTTCAACTTTCCGCTATTCAAAGCCTGTATAAAAGTATATATATCAAATGTAGCTCTTTATTTCACACCAAGTATAGCATATAGGTACGAGTCGTAAATTTAGCTAAAAATAAAATCATAACGAGCCGGCCAAGGAGATTTTCGACTTCTTTACCTTTCTAAACTCTTAACAGTGTTATATATATGTAAATAGTATCGTATTTATTAATAATCAATCATAAAAAAGT
Organism: Cyphomyrmex costatus; assembly: GCF_001594065.2. Lineage (NCBI taxonomy): Eukaryota > Metazoa > Arthropoda > Insecta > Hymenoptera > Formicidae > Cyphomyrmex > Cyphomyrmex costatus. The sequence goes on from NW_017276095.1 coordinate 1,113,018, forward strand.
GGAGACTCGCTGCGCCGCACTGTAGGAAGGTTTGAAAGGCCAAAAGCACTGTTTCAATGCACAAATGAAAGTGTTACACACTTGTTAAACTCTTGACTAAAGTGTCGCGAGATGCAAAACGAGATGCCAAAAGTGTCGTGTAGGGGAGAAGTAAAAACACGTTATACATGCGATCTAATTGTAAAAGCAGATTAGTCAACGATAATTGTGCAATTCCGCGAAATACGAAGAGACGTAAAAGGAGCACACCTTGACGCGCTTTCGTTCATTTCCTTTTCCAAAAGAAAAGAGAGTATAATAGGCCCGATAATAGAAGAACAACCAAGCTTATTCGCAAACATGGGTAAAATAATTAATTTAAAAAAAAAAGATAGTTATCGCGCAAATGTTCTTTATCTCTAAAACAATTGAGGAACATTTAAAAAATTTTTAATTGATCTTTCCTTATTCTTTCCGATAACACGTATCATTTTTATATTTTTCACGAAATCGATTCTTCTTTTGGAATAATGTTCATCGATACAAATAAATAATTTTACCAATTTTATATTGAAAAATGTATTTTTAATTATATATATGTGTGCACGAGAAACTTTGCTTCATGAGAATGTTCAGAATTCCAAGATCGAGGTCGAGGTCGTGAGAATAAAAAATACTTTGTCTCTTTTGCACGTATTATCAAAATAATTGGTCTAAAACAGTTTTCACACACACACACACACACACACACACACATACACAAATATGTCATACAATATTGATAGATTGCAGAATTTATGTGAATGTTGGAGCGAGAGTATGCACGAGCATGCATCATGTGGCTCTATGAATAAAAAATGTTACAGTGTATTATACATAGTTATATTTCATTCGGCACTATAATAACACAACTATGTACTTAGTACAAATATTATTAAATAACTCTGTGAAAAGAAGAGAATTTGTGTTTAAATTGAAGGCTGTAGATTTCAGTTTAGCCTTTTTTGTGGAGTCGCTCCCCCTCTCTCTCTCTCTCTCTCTCTCTCTCTCTCTCTCCTCCCCAATTTTTTAAATCGAATACTTCAAAAGCAAAGCTATATTTGTTTCACACAGGAAAAATATATTTCATTTCCAATAAATTTTTTTCACCTATAGAATCGCGTCATTCTCCCTTCCCGCGGTTGCGCTCTCAATAATGAAGCACCTTGAACGTGAAAAACGTTACATATATGTAATATGTATACAAAATAGAAATATTTATTCTCGGGTGGCGAGAATGGAGAGCCCAGTCCTGAGTCCATTGCACCTACCTATCTACCTACCTACTCCCTGACACATTTCTGGCTCGCCGAGAGAGACCAGCCGAGACTCCGCCTTCTGGCATCGAAGAAGAGGCTGTGCACAAGATTCGTGCAGCATCCCATCGCTATCCAAGATCGGGCGCGTGGGTGCCGGTGTAGGAGGATCCTCCAAGAAGCCCTCCTCTCTTCCGCATCCCTCCCTACGTCTCTCTCATTTCGTCTCTCTCCTTCGGGGACGGTTCTCCAAGCGGAGCCAAGAAAATCTCTCGGAGAGAGAAAACGATGCCGGCGATGATAAGCAAAGCGGGGTAGTCGCCTCGGGCGAGTTCTTTCCGATTCATCCGGGGATTCGCGGCGCGCGCGGTGAGCGGCTTTGAGCGGCTTTGAGCGGCTTTGAGCGCGTCCTTGTCAACGTCCGAGCACGGAGGTGAGGACAAGTCCTGTTGGCGACAAAGCGAAAAACGGTCCCCGTCTCGACGATGCCGAGACGGGCTCGGGTATTCCTCGGGCACTCGGTCGAGATCGGAACGCCGTGCCGCTGAAATCCACGGTCGGATTCTTCTTTCAATGGGGCGAGCCGCTGAAGAAATCCACTTGTTTCGCATTACGTTATATACCTACTCTACGACATCAACGTGTTCGTAACCGAGGGGGGTGGGGTTGGGAAAACGAGACTTTCCTGATGAAAGCTCGCTCTCGAGAGCGGATTACGGAGCAGAGGTACCGATATGCGGATTGCGGCGAAAGATCGTTATACCTACAATCGACCCACGCACGATCGCGTAGGTATTATTCGAATAATGACTTTCAATAGAGTGCGCGTCTTCTGATCGATCCGAGCGTACACTTTCGAGTGGAAAAATCAATCGATGTTAAACCAAGGATACTGTAATGATGAAATTAATCCGCGAGTGCAAACGGTGTCGTTTCGCGTCATTAAATCTTTCGTTACGTTGGAAATGTCGTGGGATCGTGCACCACAAGGCGCACCAAGTTGAAGTAAATTTCGCGATATGGATTCACGCGGTGATCTTACCGTCACGTAATCAGTACAGTAATAATTGACATCTACTGATCACCGATTTGACGATGCAATCGCAACATCACGAGCTGCAACGACACGAGATCGCCGCCGACAGTTACTGCTACCAGCAATGGTCGACGCATCATTATCACCATCACCATCACCATCACCATCAGCAGCAGCAGCAGCAGCAACATCAGCAGCAACATCAACATCTACCCGCTGTACCGTCGCCGATGCAACAAATGGAAGGTGAACCGTGACAGACGGACAAAATGTTATATTTATTAGTCTAAAATCGCGTTACTCCGCCTAGACTCTTCTTCTGTTCGTAATACGCGGTATGTTTAATTAATTAACGTCGACGACCAAAGTGGCCTTTTCCATATATCGTACTTTTCATACTTTTCATACTTTTTATATCGTTGCATTCCCCAACAAACGCAAATGAATTAAAATGGGTTAAAATGGATTCAGATTTTCAGAAATACGGATATTTCATGAATGTGAAAATGAACCTTTTCCAATCCTGAATACATTTTTATTCATTTATAGGAATTGTACGGAGCATATTTGTATGCCTTTCAATCTAAAAATAATATCAGCTTTTTCAGTACATCGTAAATACTGTTCAATTGAAAATTTTGAATAGAAAACGCAATTTTTCAATCCAATTGAATCTAATTGAATCCAATTAAATCCAAAAAAAAGTTTTCGCTGTTTTAAATACGCATTCGAATAGACAAAATGTCCAATCCATTTTAATTCATTCTCGTTTGCTGGGTCTGCACATATAATTGGTATTCTCTCTTTTCATTGTTTTCGAGTAAAGAAACCACGTTTGTTTCGGCTATGTATTTTATTCGAGTTGCAATAATTTGTGACTCGAAAGCTGATAAAAATTGGTACGTGTTATGTACGAAACAATTACAGTAACAATTAGTAAAATAAAGGTAACTTACATACTATAATATATACTGAAAAAAGAGTTTGGAATTAATTGGAAATCTGGTAGATTCGACCAAGTATGTCTGTTCAAAAACGAACGCGGATCAGAATTTTTGTAAAAATTACCAGATGAATTTCATTAATTTCTTCTACATTACGTAGTTACGTCTATCAGAATTTCTTGTTGATAGAATAAATGTTTCCTATTAACTGTACTAGAATTTCCTTTCTGATCGAATATGTGAAAGCGCAGTACACTTATAAAGCAATATAATTACTACAGAAATCCAAATTAACTTTATAAGAAATTTTAAAAAACTTCTAGTTGTATTTCTCAAAATTCCATTGCCAGAGAAGAGAAGATTCAACATTTTCTCGCCAGCCATACTTCGTTTCACTTCTTTTTCTTCTTAATATCCCTTTCAAATTTTTGATCTAATCAGACAAGTCACAGTACGACGACTTACAATTAGTTTGTTCAGATGAACTTGCAGCGATTGTTCCACCGTAAGATCTTACTATTTTCCCATAAATAAAAGCAACGACACGATCAATATCGACGCTAACAAAATGAAACTGCAACAGAGGAGCACTTTACACAAAGTAAAACAAATACGTCATTCTCATTAAACGCGCGATTCAATCGAGATCGGAGAGTTAAGCGACGACACACGATGCGAGCATCTACTAGATATCTATTCGTATCTTGCATTGTCTTCCCAGCTTGTTTGCAAAGCGCCGGAAGAGTAAAGAGATCTCGCAGTCCCAGTCATCCGATGAAGGCCATTTTGCCGGTTCATTCGACAAATCCGGCGAATCCGATCTCCTCATCCGCCACGATAGAATCGCGCAACGATAACAACAATAACAACAGCCATCACGGTGACCATCATCACGGTGAGCGTCCGAGCGAGGACGGCGGCGGGTCCTCCGTCGAGGAATCGGGCGCGAAACGGCCGCTCCATCCGGCGCTGCTCAGTGCTGGCGCCGCTCTGGAGGCGAAGCCGCTCTGGGAGGAATTCCATCAGCTGGGCACCGAGATGATCGTCACAAAAGCCGGACGAAGAATGTTCCCCACGTTTCAGGTGAGGATCCCATTTCGTGACACTCTCATTGTCAGACGGACAAATTGTACCGCGGAAACGTAAAGCTCGTCCGCCGAAGCGATGACATACGAATGATTTTGCTGATCGGCAGTGTCGACTGTTCGGCTTAGACCCCAACACCGAGTATCTGATGGTGATGGATTTTGTCCCGTGCGACGACAAGAGATATCGATACGCTTTCCACAGCAGTGCCTGGGTCGTAGCGGGTCGCGCCGATCCCATATCACCCCCTAGGATCCACGTGCACCCCGACAGTCCTGCGAGTGGCGCTCATTGGATGAAGCAGTCAATCTCCTTTGACAAGTTGAAACTGACTAACAATCAGCTTGACGATAACGGACACGTGAGTCTATGTTTTATAGATTTGTTTTTTTCTCAAATTATCCACGATAATCCATACGATTGAGAACAACTTCGAGAGCGGAGGAGAATGACGTTTCTTTATAATTCACTATAACAAATTATTTTTTATTTATTTGAAATAAATTGCATGTAGAATTCGATTAACGACAACTAATGTATCATCTCATTTTTATTTACGAAAACTAAGATATTTTTAAATATCCACCCTTGAACGTATAATAATTGAACATCCCCTTTTTTTCTTTAAGTATTTGTCAGTTTGGAAAAAAAGAAGGAAGAACAAAGTTTACAATTTTAGCTTGCGATCTTATATTCTTTCACGACTTATGTCTCTTCGCTTGAATTTTTACGCGACCGACGTCTTCGTATCGTCATTTCGTAAAACGCATCTACATAGTAAAGTAGAATGAAAGATGTGAGGATTTCCACGTGTTTGTCGTTTACGCACGAGTTCGTCTTAATTGACCTAAGATACGAGTGTGTCGCTCACGAGAAATTACGGAGAGAAATTACGACGAGGCTGCGCACGAAACGACGAAACGTTTTCACGAAGATTCTTCTACCGTTTAGAAGACGCCGCCTATGTTCTAGTAATGAAAATTAACGGCGCGTATCTCACTCTAAGATTTTCGCCTATTTCTTACTAACGCAATAATAAGTAATATTCGTTGCGTTGCGTATCGGTTATCTTAAAGTAATTAGCTATATGATTATAATTGGAATTGATGGTTGCTATTTGAAATGTTATATTTTCAATTAAAAATATATTTAAACAATTCATAAAATATTATTTATTATATTCCTGAAAGATCCTTTAATGATTTCTTTTAATATTAATTTTTATACGTTTTTTTGTTTTCTTATGCTGTAGATAAAAGAGATCAAGGATAAGACGCGCAACTAACAACTCTCTCTCTCTCTCGTATTTTTTAATTTTTAATTCTTTTACAATAGTTAAATTTTAGTTATACATATTACATCCCTTACAGCATAAAATTAGCTTCTATCGAAACTCACAGCGAAAAAATTAAAAAATAGATTTTTAATTAGACAATAGCTGTGTCTGATCAAATGCGTTTATAGTTTAATGCTATTCATATGGCTTGAGACATTTTGTCTCTGGGGCGTATTATTCTCGCCTTCCTATCACCGCACTCGAGAGTGTCGTGTGTGTAAAATAACGTAAACAGATGTAATGTAAACTGCGCGTGAGCTATAAGTCCTGGGAAAGAGACCACATTTTGTGTAAGAAGTATTATACATTTATACTGAGAAAGAAATGGCGTCGGTCAGCATATCTGTTTATTCCGCGATCTTTATTCAGAATCGATTGTGAAAATATTTTGCAGCGCTTACAAAAGGCATTAAATAATAAGCCTATACTTGTCGCAATAATTTGATATGTATCTCAAATGTAAAAATTGAAATATACGTGTAAAATATGAACATTATAAATAATAATTCCTATTCTAATGAAAAATAATAATTCATTGAAATAAAAATATTCGTAATTTTTTTGAAAATATTAAACTCTCTGGTATAATAATATTACTAATATTTTTTAGTTTTTAGATGAATTAATCGCATATAAAACATTAATCTATTATAATGTAAAACTCTATTTTCTTTTTTATTACCTGTAAATCCTTATTCAGATCCGATTTTATTGTGAAACGTGAAGCATAAGAAAACAAAAAATGTACGTATATATTATATATACGTCAATTTTTTTAGATACCGATTAAGAGATAAGAATTCTAAATTATCAAGCTAGATATACGTATGTATATGTATATGTATGTATATATAGTTCTTTTTAAACGCGCCGACGTTATCTTCGGTTTTGAAATGCAAGCCGATTGAATTATTAAAGATATCGCAAATTAAATTAATAAGCAATTCAATAATTTGATAGTGTATTGGCATCCTATTAAAAATGTGTTGAAATCTGTAAATAAATTTATTGAGAATATTATCAAAATTTTTTAATTCAATTTCTGCGCATTATAATAAATAATTCATACTAAATAGTTAATTCTTTTTTATTATTGACTTTTTCCGACATATTATACATATTATTATGTATATATGTAAGATTTCAGATGATATATCAGATAATAACGATATAATTAAATAATTTCAACGGATAATGTCTTCAAATCTGATATATTATACATTACAACGTATACAGGTCTGAAGGGGAATTAAAATCTTTTTAACTTTTTGCCGATATATTTATAAGTAATATAAGTCTCCTCGCTCCTATAACCCTTTGGATCGAAGGTTTAGCACTGTTTCTATTGTCTCAAAGCCGCGATGCTTATCATGCTAGATCCCTTATAGCTGGATTAGAATCTTGCCATCGTATTAGTTATGTTATTCATACGATATTTTTTTATTTACAAAATATCAAAGAGAACATTGGTCGTAAATGCATTATTCGACTTTTTCGATCAAGCGGCGGCGACGCGGCGCGCAATGTAGGGCAAAGATGCTACAAAGCCGAAAATAATTTCTCGCCGAATACGATCGTGAAACAAGCAGTCTAAGTCGTAATGTAGCGACATACCGATGAACGAAATCACGCGACGCAACATGCCGACACCGTAAGCACGCGTATCGGTCGCAATTTGTAGTAGAAGGAGGTCAGGTGGTCGAGTTACTCGCTTTCAAAACTCGAATTTGACCCGATATTTCCTTATTAACGTGAAAAGGATACCGCCGTCGTTTTGTGACAATTTATTGCCAAACGCGATTTCTCTGTACGATATCCGCACAACGTCGAGTTATGTTAAATCTGAATTTATTAACACATTAAAGCTGAAAACACAATAACAAGCACGGGTAATGGAAACAGGGAGGAGATTTTAACCAGTTAGAAACGCATGTATAATAGAATGGACGCTTTCTGATAAGTTGAAATCTCTTATTCCCTGTAATCCCTGTTCCTATTGCCTGTAATTTTTATTGGGTTTCCAGTTTAATTTCCGATCAAATGTTTCCTTCTCGGTCAAAATTTGACGTACTAGATCAGTCTCTCAAGCAGAATATTTAAATGCTGTTAGAGAGATTCGTTTTTTCGTTCTAAAACTACAAATATCTTTATATCTTTATTTATCCTTTAAGAGCCAAGTTGTCGAAATATATCTACGCATTATGTAAAAAAATTAAAGGATTACTTTTAGTGTCCTCCCCAAAAATAGGTAATCGTTTTCAAGAAAACGAAATATTAATTTTAACTTAAAAACAGTGAATTTTCTGAAGCATACAAATTAACATTATGTTTTTTTACAGTATTTGAACGCTGTAAACTGAGTTTGTTTGCAGTCTTTAAGTTCAGGCCATAGAACTTTGTAAAGTTCGTACAAAATTTTTAGATTTAATGGACAGTCCAGTTATATCCCTAAAACTTTATGAAAAATTAAACAGATCGGAATATCAATTACGAATCTCGAGGAATATAGGATCAGTAGGAACTTTAAAATGCCTTTTTAAAAATCTCGTTACGATCATTTCTCATGAAGTTACATTGAATATTACCTAATTTTGGAACAACAAACTAATGTATTCATAGACAGGCTTTATGTTGGCTTCCTTAAATTTATCTTTAGATGTTCAGTAATCAATAAAACAACTCCTAGAGGATCTGAAGATAAAGAAGTCTGAAATATGTACATATAAAAACATAAGTGTTTAATTTATTTGCGTAGAGTAATTTCGTTTCTATAACTTTCTATGTGAATTTATGTGCAAGTTTAAAGTGCAAGGGCAGAGACATTCTTGAAATTACGCACTTTTATAATTACATCTTTATCGTACAATGCGTCTTCTTTCCAACTGTATTATTTGCAACCGAATACGCTGCACTCTGTGTGTATTCAGGCGTAATCTTTATCGCGTTTCAAATTTATGTAATCGTAAATTCTTTGCCGACGTCTATACTCGAGACGTGATTTATTTTTCGACATTCGAAACATCCTCGACTCGAAGACGGAGGAAAGTTCAGAGTCTCTCCACTCGCGTTTCTCTTAAGAACGTATCGCTCTTCTTTCGCAGGCGAGGACTTCTGACCCGTGGCGAGAGGTCGTTCTTTTTCTCGCGCTATACACAGAGCAGTTTGTTCCTTTAATTACCGAAAAATCTGGCACCAGGCCGCGTAAAAAAATCAGAAAGACTCGCTGTAGGCGGGTCAGGAATGCTCGTCTGGATGCTCGTCCTTAATTGACACTCTCTATCGCGGGGCGTTTCCGGATTTCTCGATATCGTTTTAAAAACAATTTTACTCTGTAGACTTTGTCTTTGAGAACAGTGTTCGCAGAGATAAATAAAATAAAGATAACATATATTCAATTTTAGCATAATTCACGACGAGCGCGGTGTTTCTCGATGTTGAAGACTGGGACTGTCTCTTTAGTATCTACTGTTCAACTTAAAATAAATATATCTTTCGAGCAAAATTACCACTTTCAATATCGATACAAAATATCAAATGATTAAAGAATTGCAAAAATATAAGCTTTTCCTAAAAAGTTTTAGGAAAAGTCATTGTGATATCAAAGGTACATTTCCAGATGAAAAACCGTGACGTTATACCTATATTACATATATGGAATGCACGAAGTACGACATTCAATGTTCGATGTGTTAAAAGAGAAATTATTGTGAGCACGACAAAAATATTGTATAAATTCATTAGAGAAGATTGTCGATGAAAAGTTCGCTCGCGGGAAATGGCATCCTAATTTTTCCGGAGGCCACACACGCTTTTCCTTTCGCGTGTATACGTTTATACGCGGGTTTAAATCTACCAATACACACGAATACACGGGCATCGTGAAGCGCATATGCGCGTGAGTGCGTGAAGAAAAGGACGAGAGTGTCGGATTACGGGTCGGAGGTTAGTTTTTACACTAATTAGTCACCGAGTCTCTCGTGGCTGTCAAACATTGCGACCGCCCCCCTGTGGGGCTCCTTCCTTCCATCGAATACGAGCTTCACGTGTTCTTATCTTTTTTTTTCTCGGTACCATAATTCCTCGTATGTATACATATACTATTTTACCAAATTTGTAAACGTTCATCGCCTTACGTTTGTCATAATATTTGTAACGCTCTATACGATTGATAGTACTTTTGTAGTTGATACTTTTTGAGATTAAAAAAGGGGGGGGGAAACATTATATATATATATATATAAATTTACAAATGTTTTTTTTTTTTTTATAAATATTGGGAGTACAAATTAGTTTGGTCCGTTTTCCAAAAGATGATCGCCTCCAAAGACAAGTCATTTTTTTCGAGATGGAATTCGAAAATTGCCTGAGAGATGGGAAAAAGTAGTAGCCAGCGATGGGCAATACTTTAATTAATGTGTTCATTTTTGTTTTGAAGTAAATACATTTTTGAACACAAAAAACGGACCGAACTAATTTGTACAATAGAATAATTAAAAAGAAAGAGACTGACTCGATCTCCGTCTCTTCCATTTGAAATTAAATCGAATCATCATATGAAATTTTATATTACTTTTGACATTTAATTGATCGAATTTAAATATTTTCCTTTGAAAATTTATAACGAGTAACTACTTTGTTCGAAACAGACTAGGCCGGAATCAGACTACGCATTGAAAATTATAATAAGATTGAAGATTGAAAGATTGAATTTTGGCTAATCAAAATAATAGAGGAGCTAAAATTTCTTTATCCTTATTGGTCAAATTTCATTTTTCAATCTTCAATCTCAATTTTCAATGCTGATTCCGGCCTTAGCCGTCTTTAGCTATCCTGTGTGCGTTTATTACATACCTATATGTGTATACATATACCTTATACATATATCGTGACTGTATCGAAGGAGCGCGTTTTACTTGAAAATATCCTTTTGCATTACAGATAATTCTAAACTCGATGCACCGTTATCAACCGCGCTGTCACGTGGTGGTCGCTCCATCGCCACCAGGCTCAGCGCCGGATCCTCGCACGGAGAACTTCAAGACATTTTCCTTTCCAGAGACCAGATTCACCGCGGTTACCGCGTACCAGAACCATCGGATAACGCAGCTGAAGATTGCCAGTAATCCGTTCGCCAAGGGTTTTCGGGATTGCGAATCGGACGAGTGCGACGGCGTGGCAACCGGCGTCGGTGGGATGCCGAATCCTGCGAAAAGACCGGCCACGGGACCCACGAGTACCGCGAGTACCGTGAATACCGTTCTCCCATCCGGTTACAACCATGCCATGCCGATTCCGGCACCGATACAGATTCCGGGTGTACCCGCCACCTCTCAGGAACACCATCAGTTCTACGGCGCAACCGGCACAGGTAGTCATTGGACGCATTATCCGAGCCATCATGGACAGTCGTCGGCGCACGTCAACGCGGTTCACTATCCGATGCATTCGCAGCATCCGCATTCGAGCGCGTCTCTCTATGGACCGCGATAATCCAATTTTATATTACCGCGCGCGGTTCCAATCGCAATCTCGTTATTTCTACTTTCGGCGTCTTTAAGCGTCGAATCATCGAGATTAATTCATGCAATACGACGGAGACGAAAATGAAACATTTGCGTATCCCGGTACCGTTCGAATGTTATATACTGTTTAGCTTTGACGTATTTTACATCTTGATCATCCAGCGCTTTCTTACAATTAGTGCAATGGAACGCAAGAAGCTCGACGAATTCTTCTTGAAACGTGCTGATGTAACTTTAGACTAGCGGATGTATTTTTTTAAAAACACGCGAGCAATCAACCTTTACTGCGCGATCTCTTATTATAAACGACAAGTTTTCAAAACAGTGGATTATCAAAATATATATATATATATATCTCCACATTGTTCGCAACCGGATTTCTCTTATAAATCTATCAAAAGAATCAAATCGCGTATTTCAATTTCAATCGACAGATAAAAATTTTACTCACACATTTATATTTGTGTATATCTTTGTATGTAACGGCAGTTTTTTATTTAAGTTTATTTAACTGACAGTAACATATGGTAATTGACAAATCATATTATATGTATTGTTACTGATTACACGATTTGCTGATGATGTAACTTATGTATACCAAAGATTGTGCCAATATCTAATTTATGAATCTATCCTAAGCAGAATCAGACTATCTATTATACAATAAATCATTACCTAGCTCTTGAGCTATAAGAAATTGACCAATCATAATCAATTATTTTTCTCGCATTCGACTGTGATTGGTTAACGTCTTATGACTCATGACTTAAAACTTAGATAACATAGGCTACGTTTAAACCGTGCATTTAGGCCGCGGCCTAAACAATAGATGTCTTTGTTTATCCTGTAGGTTAAAGAAAGGTACCTATCGTATAGATCACGGACTAAGCGCACGGTGTAAACGTAGCCACAGTTTATTCTTTATTGTATATAGAAAGCTGATACAAAAAGAGAATCGTAACTTGTTCTCATAAAACTTATGAGAACTTATGACTGGAATATTTATCATTTAATGCAATATCTTTACAGACAGTTTTTTTTGCTCCAGCGGTATAATTATATTTACAAGAAATCGTAAACATTTTTAAGTGATTTACCATACACACAGAATTCAACAACCCTATAAGTCATAAGTCATTACAAGTCTTACGTGAACAAGTTACAAGCCTTACAATTCTACTTTTGACCTTTAAATTATTATATATGAATCTACGTCTGAGTTGAATAAAAAACAAAGCAGATTTTAACTTTTTATATGGCCCATATAGCTCACGCGTATTTATATCTATATTATATGTATATACATGTAAATGTATAGAATACGTGTGACACTGTATATAAATATACATACATGGTGATATTAAGAGTGTAATAATTAGCTAGACAATATGCTGATACCGTTGTTAATAATACCGTTGGTTATATACAGTTAAAGTACTGACGTGTCTACATGCAGTACTAAAATTACCAACAAAGAGAACTATATGAAAGCGATAATGCGAAATTCTTATTTGTAAAGCATTTTTGATATTAGTGTACACTTTTTCGAGCGTTCGAATTAATTAGTGCGTAAGAAACGAATCGACTGTTGCTGGCAAAGTTGCGGAAAATCGTGATGGAAGTAAGTGCCTTTTGTAGGAGCAAAGTGCGTCTATTTATACTGGGTGTCTCAAATGCCAAACGAGTTTAAAACGTTCTCGAGCCAAGACGAGAAAGTAAACGCGCCATGAGACACTTGGTGAGAGTAACGTGGTTACTAAAAGTGCCTTAATAAATTATGCCGCCCGGCTATCATACTTACCACTTGTGCCTTTAACTTTTTAAGAATCCTTATTCACGACAGTATTGGAGGAACATTTATGGCCAAATGAAGAATAAACTGTATAAAATGTAATGTGAAACGCGCACAATTTATTTCTCCTGAACAAACAATTCTCTCTTCACTCTTCCTCTCCTACGAAATCGAATATGATATGTATATCTTGCTTCGAGAGCAAACGACTCTAGCTCCGTCTTTTTTTTTTTTACAACTCAGCACAATTTCTTTCAATTATTATTATTTAAGTATATGCATATACTATATACTATACATATACTATACTATAAACTTTTGTCAAACATTTAACATTACAGTTTTATATGATTTTGACGAACAAATGCATCTTTCTCACTTTTATCGTTGAAACAATAAAAATATATTGATGTTATAAATACAGGATGAACCATTTTAAACAGGTCGTCTAAATAACTCGCTTGTTTTTAATGATACAAAAAAATGTTTCAGATGAAAATGGAACGGTTGCGGAGACACCAAAAAGATATGAAGGTCACCTCCACTTTTTTAAATAGAATTAAGTGACTTTTTTTACGTAATATAATTTCTTTAACAATTCTGCATATAAAAATATGAAGATACAGATATAAAAAAAAAACATTCATTTATTATCAAAGTTTATATATGAAATCTTCTTCTTCGTAAAAGTCGTGAGATTCAGAATTTAGAGTACGCGGAATGTTGCGGTACTTAAAGTCTGCACGCTAATCGATTATTAAATTATAGCATTTAAAGCTAACAACGATACGTTTGTCACCATGCGGCTGACAATGGTTTAACATCGTGACTGTCAGAAATGACGAGCTAGAGTAGCAACGAAGCGAGATAGAAAGGAACTGGAGCGTCTAAAGACCTCCGTGGAATGATGAGAGCGACTCGACGTTCGCCATGATTGATGGTTGCGCGAGGAACAACGCTGTGTAAACATATTACTAGCGTATGCTTAATGATCGTCGGTGCAAGCTACGCATTCTCTCGCTCTAGCTAAACGTTTTGCACGCCGTGATTCATTCCAAAGAAAAGAAATCTCTCACTCTAAAAGAAAGAATGAAAATCCTATTCAAGGGTTAACATTTTTTACTCTTTTTTTTCAACAATGGCAGTACCTTAACTCCTTTGGAGTGAGATTTCACTCCAAGAAATTTAGAGAAACTCTTCGTTGCGTCGAGTGCACCAAAGTGCTGACAATAAGACAAATTTTTCGAAAAACACGTACTCATTCTTTATTAATATTTTCCTAATAATAATAATCAAATTAAACGCAGATTATATATCTTACAAGAATGATAAATTTTCGATAATATACATATATAGATAAGTATTATATATATATATGTATTATATATAATATACATATATAGATAAGTATTATTATATATATATATATATCGCTTACCGGATATATCAAAGTAATCAGAAGTGTCTCGAATATACATATCTTTATACTATTAATTAAAATCGACATATCTCATATTTTAAGAAATTCAGAGAGTAATCAACTATAAATGTAATATTTCTCTTAAATTTTTATACATACCACATTGTACGTGTAGCTAATTAATACTTATAACTGATTAAGGCAGCTTATTTTGCGAAACCTTGTTAATTTAGTTGGCATGAAACTGGAGCTTCGTATAACTTATGTGAAATGACTTTTGTGCGAGTGCACGAATTATTACGGGAAAAATACAGCGTATGCCTCGACAAGGGGGGTCTTGTCGTATACTTTTGACACCTTAACCCTAAGAATGACATAAAGCCGCGCGCGAGACACCAAGTTACACAGAGAAAAGCCCATGCTTATCGACGGCGCGTGACGCCGTCGCGGCAGTAAAAAGACACCCTTTCTCTCTTTTTTACCGTATTCTTTCATCTTCGCCGTAGGTATTGTGACATTTGCGACTAACCGGAATTAATCCTCGAGAGGTCAACCGCGACCCTCATCACCGCACCGTGTGTAACATCAGCGACACCTCTTCTCAGCTCGCGTGACGCGACAGTTCAAATAAATTTGTATTGTTTTTGTTAAAAGTAACAATAGCTCTTAATTATACATTTTCAAGCTATATGTATTTATCGCGAAAAGAGACATCAAATATTAGGCTACATGAATTTATAATCTTCGAGATCATCGTTTGAACTAAGCTAATCATTTCCCAAAGCTTATTTTTAGGTGCTGAACACGAATCTGGTTTCCAAAAATTGGGCTATCATATCATAATTTTGATAAGAATTAATACCGAAGAGGATTGAACTAAATAAAAAAGCAATATAAAATTTACAAAATACAACATATAATCATTTTCAAATAATTGCTGTATATAGAAATGAAAAATCGAACCGATATCAAACTTATTGGAAAGCTAAAAGTTAATTCTTCTTTCGAATAGCGCATTAATGAAATTTTAAAAATATCTTGCTGACAATGCTATACAACGTCATGAAAATTATCAGTTTTTTATTCTTTGACTTTCATTCTTTTTCTTCAAAATTGAGAGACGTAATGATAGCCAAATTTAGAAAACGGATTCATGTTAAACAGACAGAAATTCATTAAAAACTGCTAAAATTATTAAAACAATTTTTGTTGGAAGCTAATATAATTAATGGTAAAAGGCTGATTATCTACAATTAGTCAGAATTGTTTCCAATGTAATGTTAACTGTCAAAATTAATTGAAGCGTTAATTGTTTTCATCATAATAGAATTAATTTCAGACTATAAGACAATATTTTTCTAACAATTGTATATGTATAAATATATGTATAACTTATAAGTAGTATAAGCTTCTCAATATAATTGCCGATTTTTTTCTTCTATTGTCATATCTTTTATCAATTTTCGAGTTAAGGATGTAGATTCCTTTTCCACATACACTTATTAGTCCTACAAACCCTCTTTATTGCGAAGGCGTAACCAGTGACTTCTAAGGAAGCGTCTGGAATCTTTCACCCTCCCGTCAACTGAGTATCTCTTCTAACGGATCCAATTTTTGACTGTGTTTTTTCTCACAATCGGTTAACGATGAATCAATGCTCACGCTGCTGTTATTTCATGTGCCACTATTATAAATAAAAAAATATATATACATACTTGATCATATTATACATATTATTATAAGGATCAATTGTGTGTGGAATAGAATTGAAAGAACATTATTAGCTAATTCGGGAAAAATTCTTATTTAGGCGTGAAACACAATTGAAAAGCATAATATATGTATAGGTATACAAGAGATAACAATTTTCAACCTATCCAAAAACCGTGTATTTTAATATATACGCGATTTCTAATAGATTGAAATATGTTATGCTTGCTTCATATTGCCTATGTTTTTTTTATAATTGTGCTTCAGACTTTAAAAAATTATTTGTTTTTTAATTCTTATATTCCTTCTTTAATTCTTATGGCTGCTATTACCGTTGTGTATGATAAAACAGGTAAATAAAAGAAATAGCAATTAGAAACAAAAAAGAATTAGCTAATTTGTATTCTTCGCGGCACTCGTTCATCGATAATACCAAATGGAATCGAATGTAACGAAAATTAGCGATAGTGGAGTAGCGAGAAGGAGTTCAATAAATCATTCTAATTTTTCAGTAGTGGCTCGTTGGTCGCGGATCAAAGACCTACAAATGAATCGCTCAGTAGATGGAGAGGAAAAAAAGGAAGAAGGAAAGAAGGGGCGTGTATCTATATATTCAGGAGGAAGGCTATGAACGGACCATGCCACGGACTATGAATCTGTCATCGTCACGTACTACGGATCGTACGAATTCATGCGCGTACACGGTGGCAGAGCTTTTATAGTTTCCACATCGTCGACACGATACAACGCTTTCTGAATTTTCGAAGAAGCTCTCGAGTTGTGTTTGTGTGTAAATATATATATATATATAGAATGCGAAAAAAGTGACGAAAGTTCTAAACCTATCGTGAAAAATTTCTCTTTCGTGGAAAAAATATTTCAAATAAAATTTTCATACTTCCAGACCATTGCAGAACGATGACGACAAGCTTTATATATCATTTTTTTTTTTTTATGAGATATCAACGTTATCGCTCTTTTTTGAAAAACTTATTTCGCGAACATTTTTTTCAATTTAAAAAAAATGCGAAAAATTAAGACGAAAATTGAACTCTATTCTTTTAAGCCTATAGATATATCCTTTGCTATGATTTTATACATTCGTACAATTTGGTAATCAATATCTCTTCGAACTCACTACGAATACGTTACGTATCACTCTGAAGAGACAAAATTGCAGCTCTCCCTCTCGGAGCAAGTCAGGCCCTCTGAACCGAGTAGATCCGAGGAAACGCATCGCGAAGCGGTGCGGATGCGACGATCAAGAAGTTCATATCCCGCGCAGGAATACGGGCGCAATGACAGATTTACAGATTCCAACCATCGCGCCGTCTTCCTCTACGGGGTGGATTCTTAAAGCGGAAGGCGCTTCTCAACGACCCCCGCGCACGCACCAACGTTCCAGTGTGCATGTCAAATCGCACCTCGACTGTTTACGCTTTACGTCTGCAACCTTTTCATTTCCTCTCCGACTCTATATATCTTACCGCTCGACTCTTTTACTTTCACCGTCGACCGCCCTCTGTACCGCTTTACCCCTCCCCCCCCCCCCCCCCCCCCC
>NW_017276095.1:1130867-1295066 GCF_001594065.2 Cyphomyrmex costatus
AGAGAGAGACAGAGAGAGAGAGAGAGAGAGAGAGAAAGAGAAAGATCACGTGTGCGTGGATAAACATTACAGCGAGAGATCCTTATCAATTTACTCATCACATCGATCAAGGAGCTAAGATAAATTCTGATCTTATATTTGTGCGACTTTGTAATATATTTCCCTCATTTATAATATTATTAAAGAATTGTACAACAGTTGCAAAGTTAATTTTTCTGCTGAACGTAGCCAACGTTTTGAAATATTCTCTGATCAATTAATATATAAATTTCTTTCTTCGGGTTAGTCAATCAAATATTTCGAAGCATCTGTAGCGCCAATTGGACCGTACACTAAATTGACAAATATAAATTTAAAATATATAATATAAAGTAAATATAAAAGTAACTATTATGTTAGTTACTACAGTTACGTAAGCTAAGTTACAGTCATAGATGGAAAGAAAATACTAAAGTTAAGTTACAATTATTGAAAATATTAACTCTATATAATGGTGATTTTGTTAAAAGTTACGAGTTACTTCCCATCCTTGATAGGAAAACGCCCTCTTTTATTCACGACCAAGTATATAGGTAAAGTAAACTTGTGTCGCAGGCACGGTCACGGTCCGCGTCTGTCTTCGCCTGTTCCGCTTGCTTGGATAGTTTTCATTCTCTCGCCGATAGACACGTCCGTCTCTTCTTCCTTTTTTGAGCATCTGCTTTGGCATTCGTAAAATATTATACTTTGGGATTTATATTCGAAAATTACATATATTTCTCTCTCTCTCTCTCTCTCTCTCTCTCTCTCTCTCTCTCTCTCTCATACACACACACAAAAACAAAATATTACATATATTATATACATACATAAACTTTTCTTTACTTGGAAGCGTTAATATATATTTTCGTTTAAGTTTAATTTATCTTGTGCTTTTTGCTCATATTTTTCCTTGATTAAAATCGTATTTTGTAATTTTGATTCTCTGAGATTGAATACCTACAACATTAAAGGTCTAAAACCGTACTCACACTAGCGATTGCGCGATTTTGATTGACGATTGAGGATTACTTTTCAATCAATTAGAGCAAAGCAGTCACCGATTGCTTTGCTCTAACTTAAGAGTGGATCGGGAATCAATCGTTGCGTCATTTATATATATATAATTGCTATAATGTCTTAACATAATGATTTTACTGCGAAACAATAGGTGCATTTTCTATTCCGAAACATCTAGATATGAAATGCGGATTGGTTGCTTCAATGATGGCACTCTTTATACGCAATCCTAATAAGCTGCGTTCGGGAATCATTCTATCCTATAGTTATTCACCGAATATTAAATAAGAATAAATTAATACCTGAAGGTACTCGGCGTGTATTTCCGAACTATTACGCATTGTGTGATTTTACTCAAAAATCGCCCGGAAAATATGAATATGGAAGAGACTCAGTGGATGCATCCGCAGAAGCGATGACCATTCATTGAGCAAGAAAGGGGAATTAATATGTTTATTTATTATAATATATTTATAATGTGGAATAATTTATCTGTTATAAATAATCTTTAATTTTATATTTCTCACTTATTTATTATTATTAAATATAACTTATCGTTGTATATAAATAACTCACAGTATACTATATTACGAATATAATAAATAAACATATTAATTCCTTTGTTGCACCCATGTCACTCTATTTATTTATGTCCATGCTATTGTTTTTTTATGTGTATGTACCATTTCCGAAATTATTTATTTACTATAAGAATAGTTCATTATCTACAATTTCTATATAAGCCCATGATAAATTTATGATTACAAGTAATACGATGATTAATTATGATGATGGTGAACCTATTTTTTTTTTTATTAATATCTAATTGAAGTTCCAAAATCCTCGTTTCAAGCTGTCTTTTAATTTGTTCTATGTATGTGGTACAATATTTTATATACTTCAGCTCGATCATTGTACCTATAAATAATCGTTTCTCTTTTTAATGTATTTATTGATGAGAGAATATTGGAGATCTCGCGTAAGCAATTTTTAAATTGAATTCGGAGACCTATAGGAATTTAAATTGAAATCGAAATAAAAACAGTGAAATATCTGTCTTATTTTTAGCTTTTTAGCGGATTCTATTTCACTTTAACAACAAATCCATGTTCTTACGAATTATATACTCGAAAGAAATTTTGAGAGATTTCGCTGCGATATCAAATAATTTATTACGCGTTAGCAAAGTTCGATCGCTTTCGCGTCGAATTTGCGACATTAGCTGCAATTGTGCGGCGACAGCAAATCCTTATTCTTCCTATACGTACATAAAATTGTTGGAAAACTTAATAAATAAAAAAAAAAATGTAAAAGCCAACAGCTTTTCTGGCGAATCGGTTGAGAAATGGTTATGACGGGAGATTTTGTCAAGAAAAGAGGAAACGGGAATTAGGTGACGCGTAATTTGGCGTACTCTCGTAGTTGACTCGGCACGCATATCCTATCTCGCCGCTGGAATCCTCATATGTCTGTCAACGTGGCCCTCCAACACCTCGGGACTTCGCCTCGGATCCACTTTGCTCGCGAGCGAACGAGCGGGTGCTGCTACAGAGGCGCTGCTACGACGAGAGACACACAAACGATATCTCTCGCGTGTCCCCTGTCCCGTCGTAGCGGTCCCAGCTGGACCAAAATATCATCGGCAACCGGAGACTAGTGGGTAGTGGCCAGGGATTCAGGGCCGTATATTCGCCGCAGGACTGTGTGCCACGAACTCCAGTGCCTCGGATTAATTCTCTATTCAGACTCATTTTAAATCGACTGACCTGTTATTCTCGAAAAATACTTAACACAATTGGCCTAGTTTGTATCGTGCACTTAATTAATACAGATACTGTAACTATATAGTAACTTTCTATCGAATTATCTTTAATTTCGGCGATACAAGTAAACATATATATACATGATGTATTTAATTAATTATTTTGATGCTTATGTAGTGCATCACGCAGGCTTTAAGTACATTGCTGAAATTAATATAATTTAATAGAAAAGTTACTATAGTTAATACGCGTACCAAGTGTCCGGTGTAAAAGGGGTCTCATTAATTACAATTGTCTACGCGCGCGTAAAAAAAACAAAATTATTTTTTGTTGCACGTACACGTACGTGTGTGCGTGTGCGTATAACGATTTTTACTGCTGGGACCAGGCGGCGAATTATGTTTAAAATTTTCCAACTCGCGCCGTGCGTTTGTAACAGAGCAGAGAGAAACCTGGAAGAGTGGATATACGAAGGCCTTTTATCTGCAACGCCAAAATGCCTTGCGCACTATATATCGCACTCTGAAGAAGTGGATGTCAATTACACAACAATATCCACCTTTTTACGGCGCTCCTGATGGAAATATAAATCGCTGAAATCGTTAAAATCTTTCTTGATTTGATAAACTTTCGTTATTTCAGTGATTTCCAGCGATTTAAATTTCCATAACAGGAGTGTACAAAAAAGTGGATATTGTTGTGTAGTTCACATCTACTTCTTCAGAGGGCAGCATTTTGCGGTTACAGGAAAGAGGCCCTCATTACAGGAAAATGTCCTCTTTCAGGTTTCTCCCTGATTGCAGCCGCAGGCTTGTAAGGGCCTGAGCATAAAGATTGTCGTCTGTTTTCGACAGAATCGTGAGTCAATGCAAGGACCGATACGAACATACGTCGTAGGCCGTAAGGATCTTTACGACAATCATGACCCGCGACTCCGTCCGGAAACCGTTACGACAATCTTTTATACTCAGACCCTAGATAGACTCCGGGATGCATTCAGGAATTATGCTCGTATAACTGTTGGATGAAGTATTTCCATTCTATGCATCTCTTAACCATTCTGCTGGCTTTATTTTTGTCATAAGGACACGCTGGGTCGCTTTTATAAGTCTATACGGTTGGAGCCAAAAAATTATCTAAAATAAACTTTCTAAAACGCGCGAACTTGCATCATTTATTCATATTTAGAATTTTTAGCTTTTCAACTGTTAATTCCGAACCTGCTTTACTGAATTACGTGGAGCGACTCGGACGAGATGGCGACACGTGATACAGCAGGTGTTGCGTATCATACGTCGGTAACGTTAATTTTTTACACTTGAAGTATTTGCTTTCTTTCATCTTTTTTTTCGACAACCGAATATATAGATTTATGTTAATTTTGGAGGATTTTAAGCAACAAGCTGTGCGTTCAGCAGAAAAAGCAGCTTTGCAACTATTGCAAAATTTTTTAATACGATTGCCCTTCCTCCCTTAGTTTCTCATTGGATCTAAATATGTATAAATCAATCATATTCAAGAACTTTACTGCAGTTGCGAAGATGTTTTTCCTGCTGAACGCGCAGTTCGGCAGCTATTGTTACGATGATTCATGATACGATTGCTTCTACGATGGTAGAATGTAAATAATCTCAAGAAGTATCTTCGTTAGAAAAGAAATTGGACGTAATGTGACACGCACGTGGTTGCACTCAGCAGATTTGCGATAAATGAATATTTCGTACACTAGTAAGTGCTTCGTGTTCGTGCTTATATATGGTGATCATTGAGGAGAAAATTCCTTTACATAACCTCAATCAAACTAGCGTGAAAATCGTACTATCGACACTAATCAAAATGCGTAAGTACCAACGTAAATGTGACTCATCTTTCGATTTTACGAATAAATCAAATAAAGCTAATCTTTTTATCTTCCAAAATAGAAATGTCTTCGCAAACTATTCCAATCATTTTTCTAAATCATTTGACTCTTGTCATTTCTATATCAACGTTACTTCTTCAGATTCCATTACGGACAGTCCGGGTTCTAAAGCCCTCGAAGCTGCTAAAAATATTAAGGACTTGGCTGTATTCAAAAAGCCTATCGGACCTGTTAAGAGGAGCAAAAGTACACAACCAAAGATTTTAGATGAAGACACATATATCGAAAAAATGAGCGACATTATACAAAAAGATTTCTTTCCGCACTTGGAAAAGCTACAGGCACAAAATCAGTATTTAGATGCTTTAGAGCAGAATGATATGAACAGAATGAGAGAGTTATACGCAAAATATAGCTCTGGTCAACCTGTCACTGAAAGGCCAATCAGTCCAGCGACTTTCGAAACCCCATTGCGCAGAGCTGAGTCAGATGAATCGCCGCCTACCACTGAAGCATTGTCTCAAAAAACGTCTGTTGAGTCCATAAATAGGGATGATAATGAAAATAAGATCGGTCTGGATGATTATTTGAGTACTCACACGAGTGAGGATAATGCTAGTTTTGAAGAGATGATGGTTGAGGCTGAAAACAAACGTAAGCTCAAGTACGCCTGGCTTTATGAGGCAGAAGAGAAGTCGAAAGCGTGGCTTGCTATAGACGGACCCGTCACTAACGTCCCAGCTATCGAATCGAATCTCAGACCCAAACAAGTGGACAGTTGGGCTTATAAAAATAAGAATTACATTATGTACATTCCCGATGGAGTTGAACTTACAGCGAAAGAGAAAATAGAATTGGCCAAGAAGAAACAGACTATAATGCACGAAAATACGAGGTTGCGAACAAACCCATTCAATGAGCAACAGAATAAAGAGACCATTGACGAACTCGCCAAGTCACAATCCAAAGCTAACGACGGCAAGATTGGTGTGGATGGTAAAGAAGTTGTCAGAAATGCGACGCCACGAGTGAATGGTTTTAGTTTTGTGGCTACGCCAAGTCCAAGACCGGGAGAATGCGAAAGTCCATTGATGACATGGGGTCAGATCGAAGGGACACCTTTCCGATTAGATGGTGGTGACACACCATTATTAAGGACGAATCAGGGACCCTCTTTCAGAATAGCAGAACCACCGAAAAGAGAACAGCTGGCATTGCAGTTGGCTGAGAAGGCTGGTGAGAGATACAGGGATCGAAAAAATAAAGCCTTAGAAGCTGCCAGGAGATCATTAGCAACGTGAGTGATATTTAACATTTCGCGAAATGAATTTTGTCGGATAAAATAAGTGTATAATGTACATGTGAGAAGGATTTACAAGCAATTCTTTCTTATTCTTTCCAGTCCATCACCGAGATCAACCATAGATCGTCTGAGCACGATGTCTCCTGCAGCAAGAAGATTAGCCACCCAGAGACTGCGCGTATTGAATACGCCATCTCCTCGGCGAACGCCATTGTCCAGGACTTCGTCTGTAGGAGGCATCAAGACACCTAATACACCACGTGCGAACGTATCGGTTAAAGAAATCACCTCTCAGAAATCGGAAACTAATTCCACGCGGATACAAGGACCTGTACTCACCGATAACTTACTTAATCTACCTCCGCAACGACAACGAGCATCAGATTTCTTTAATAAATGAGAAAATTTATGTCTGAACATTTGTATGTAGAACGATCGCACATGAGATTGTATATTCGAACGACATACATCAGTACATCAAAGTATAGCATCGATCGAATTTGTTTATCTACATTAAAATAACATTAAAGAGACAGTCATGTGTATATGTATATTGTGTAAATAATGTAATTATGTAGCTTTTGTAATATAACTAGCACGCAGCGCGCGCCTTTCATATCTTTCGTTTATTAATATTATTTTGATTATTTTAAATATTAAATTAATTGTTTTTTTGCTAATATTTTAATAATAATTTAGTAACAATTCTTTTTCGATCGATTTTCTTGCCGTGTTCGTGGTTGAAACATTGTACCCGTTAGCACACCCTAAATAATATACAATCTCACAATTTTATCATTTATTCGTGGTTACAATAATACATTTTCATTTGCTTCGTTTAATGCGAAAATATCAGATTTTAGTACACAAAGACGTGGACCTTATTGTTTCAAAATTCAAGGACAAATTTATCAAATTAATACTGCATTATATCCCACACCTAATGAAATGCCAAGCTATGGACAACTTTTTATCATAGATAATATACAATCTCACAATTTTATCATTTATTGTAGATTCAATGTAATTGTTTATATTTATCAAATTACATGTATCAAAACCAGTCTCTTCCCGTACTTCTCGAATAGCACAATCATATGGCTCCTCACGATGATCTAGTTTTCCTTTAGGAAAACCCTAATTATTATTTACTCAGTAGTTCTGCACCAAAATCACCTTCGTCATGTCTTCATTCAATATAATCGCTCCAAACGTCGGCACATAATGAAGAAATTAAGATTTCGTATTAAACGAAGCAAATGAAAATGTATTATTGTAACCACGAATACGATTATAAAAATAATCTGATTTTGAATGATTTCCAGTAAATAATTCATAAAGTTCAAACGGAGGTTGTAGTAAAGGCAATAAACCTATCAAACTCAACACACTTCTTCAACGAAGTTCTTTTAATTCGGATCTTATTGAATGTCGCTAGTCTTCTTACAGGCATTATACAGGCACTTGTTATGTCTACAGTTATTTTCTACTATATTTAATTTTGAAGCTTTCTATATTTGAAATTTTTATACAAATCATAAATTGTATCTTTATTTATCATCTTAGGTTAGATTTGTCAAAAGAAAATGTAAAGGATATACAAATTCTCTCGAACACTCTTTTCTCTAACAGTAATACTAACTATAAAAGAATTTTCGAAATACCTTGTATTATATGTATACATGTGTGTGTGGAAAATAGTCATTAAGTATAAAATGTTCGTTATTATTATTAATAGCAACCGTAATTTTGTTAAAAAAAATAAATGAAATTTAAATTTAATAAAGAGTTTTAAAATTGCAAATTTCTATTTTTAAAAGGAAAACGCTGCTTTTGGGGGTTTCTGTGAGTTCAGTAATTTTTATATGTAGAAAATTATGAGCAGGATAAAATGCAAATTTCTTTTTGTTACTTTGTGGGCTTGTCACAGTCTTAAAAAAAAGTTTGTGAAAATTTTCGACTTTCTAACATAAAAGCTTAAAAACTTTTCCTACAAAATAATTTTTTAAAACGAATAACAAAAATGAAAAACGGACTCAATTGTTAAAATGAAACAATAATAACTACACTGAGAAAAATGTCCAATGATCGGTAATAACCGTTCTACACAGATATGGTAATCAAGATACGATGTGCTTCCAAAGATATGGGACAGTCAATTGATTCATATTTGTATTGCATTGTAATTTGCGCTGAAGATGACTCGAATTGAGTTCGAATCATGTAAGATATTCAATAAATATTGTAAATATATTATAATTTGTTATGCAAATCTTTAACTTGCGAATTGGACTCTTACTTGCCCGTTTATTGTTGTAATTATAGTTTATTTGAATAATTTTTATTACTATTAATCTAGCAAAAACTAGATTAATAAAAAAATTGACATTTCACATATTAATGATCTAATAAAATATTTTGCTGTAAATTTTACAAGAAATTCTTTCTTTCAACTTCTTCCTCGTGATATTATTACGAAATCATCCTGAAATATTTTCCCGATATTTATATCTTATCGCGCATTTGTAATACTGATAATTTATAATAAAGTAGTCGTCTAAATATAGTGTTAAAAAAACTATACAGGGAAAAAGAAGACCGCGTGGTCGTAAGATTAAAGGTTTTGACCCTTTTCTTTCATCATTTATGGAAATTCTATGTGCATTCTTCACATTCATCCTGACAGCTTTCCGCTTTGTTTATCGTACGTTAATCACATAAATACGGAAATGAAATCAAATAACTCGGACGATCCGCGCGTTTCCTCTACAACAAAACGGATGATTATCTTTGCGGTGCGTGAAAACGCGCGCCATGTAAAACTACATGTAAAACGAGTCTTTTCGCACGATTTATTCGAACGTGTGAATTGAGGAAGTGACAATAAAGGCATAATAAATTGTTCGCATAAACGTTGCAACAGGAAGTATGCGGGCATACTCATGTCGTCCAAACAATCATTGTTGATCGATTGCAAAATCGTCGCGCTCGCTAAAAAGCCTGGCGGCTTATCATATAAATATAGAGTCAAAAAGAAGAAAAGGGGAAAAAGGAGAGAGAGAGTATTATCGTCAAGATTATAGATATGAGGTCCTCTCTGAGATTAGGAGTAGCCCTGCTCCTGACGATAGCGACTTCGTCCATCATCCAGTCATGCAGATCAGAACATACGTGTGGAAGTTTAGGCTCAGGTACGTCGATTGCATTTATTCGTTAATCGTCCCCATCGCGTTCTTTGAGGAAAAAACGAGGAGACTTCTTTATGCCATCTGTGTGGTTTCTTTTATTTTTTAGGCATTAATGCGTGCAAATGCGGAGAAATAGTGGTGAAATCGGCGAAGGTGCGAAAACCGCTGTTTTACGCGTCGCCGGAAGCAATCAACGAAGCTGCAGCGGCACGCGAAGCGGTTGGAAGATTGTCCGTGGGATCGGGACCGTGGCAGTCTGAAAGCAAATCGTATACCACCAGTGGAGCATTTAGCAGCAGCAGCAGCAGCAGTTCTTCGAGGTCTTCGTCTTCCGGAGGAAGTCTTGGAGTAGGCAACGCTCGAAGCTTACCCTTCAATTTCGTCTCGGATAGAGTCACTTCCAGTTGCGGATGTGGAAAGGGTACCTCCGAATCTCTGGAGGTTCGCGACCTCCTGTCCTCTAATGTTGAAGGAAAAGTCGTGCCCAGGTATTCTATATGCCGCATGTATTCATCATTTCACGATTTCACGATTATATATTAGGTCTTACTCGATGATTTTATCATTTGTCGCGACAGTTTTCCACCGATCGGTGATCTGTGTTACCCGAGCCAGCCTAACAGTTACAAATATCAATTGACCACCAAAGTGACACCGGCATATCCTGGCAAAGTGAAATGCGCTCCTCCCATTCCTTACAAGGTTTGCGTCAAAGTACTCAATGGACAGGTCGACGAGGCAGGATTGAGGGAACTCGGTCTGGCGACCGGTGGATCGATCCGCGGCGGAAGCGCGAGTGTTTTCGACAGTTATCTTTCTAACGATGTAGCCAAAACAACGCGATATGGATCGCACACGGGTGCTGGCTCAGGTTCGACCGCATACGGATCGTACGCTGGTGCTGGCTCAGGTTCGATCGCATACGGATCGTCCACGGGTGTTGGCACAGGTTCGACCGCATACGGAACAGGGTACGGAACTGGGTACGGATCGTACGCTGGTGCTGGCGCAGGTTCGACCGCATACGGAACAGGGTACGGATCGTACGCTGGTGCTGGCGCGGGTTCGACCGCATACGGATCGTACGCGGGTGCTGGCGCAGGTTCGACCGCATACGGAACAGGGTACGGAAGAGGATACACAGGTGCCAACGCGGGCTCGATCGCATACTCATCTGCAGGTATCAGACGGTCGGACGTTGCTACGTCAAACAACGTCGAGACGTACCAAGGATCGACCAGATCTAGCTGTGATTTTGGCGATGACGCAGGTACGTCTCTCAGTAATCTTACTTGATATAATATCCAAGATATAAGTCTTTCCGTTTACTTATTCATACTATAATCGGATCTAAGTCTACTAAAGTCGGATCTGAGTGAATAATCCAGTTTCATAAGATTGATATAAACGAAACATTGCGTGAGATGTGACGTTTGTTTGTATATTTTAGAAGTTCCCGAAGACTATTCGTATCCTGGACTGCCAGCGGATCCGGTGTCAGTCACTTTGGCGTATAAAAATCTCTTCCCGCGCACCGTGTACTACAACAAGAAAACATTCGTGCCGGAAGACAAGCTGGCGTTCGGTCATCGAACCGTGCCTACCGAGGCGACAGTCAGTAAATTTGTGCCGGATATTCCCGAGGAAAAGCTTCAGATCCTCGAGAAACCCGTTGTAGAGTTGAAGGAGGTGCCACAGGCACCTGTCACCGTTGGCACTTACGACGAGCACGAACAAGCAAAATTGGCGGAGCTCGAGGCCATCGAGCGCGAGAGGATAAATCGGGAGGAGATCGCCGAACAGCAGCGAGGGAACTTTATCACGTACGGGTAAGTACCGTTAACAAGTTCTGAACTTGGTGCGGAAATTGAGTCAAGTGTGTTTGTACTTTCACGATACAACACTTTCCGAGCTTTGCTGTCAAATTAGGTACTTTACGCAACGCAAAAACGCATGGCGTGTTTCGTTCTTAGATTGATCAAACTATTGAATTCTTACATTGAAAAGACGTCGCTTAGTTTCGCCACCTCTCTCGCTACTTAAATAAAATCTCTAATGTTTGTAATTTAAAGATGCGCGGGTCTATTTTCGAAAATGATTATTATCCACACTTGCGTGCGTGAGTGTAGCATTTGTGTAGCAATTAAAGAATCCAGCAAAACGCTAATTCCGAGATAAATATGTATTTTGGCGAATAATTGCTTTTAGAGATCTGGGATATGCGCCAATCAACAGACCCTTACCGGTAAATTCCGCTGGCGAATTCAACAACGTGGAAGACGATGCCGGAGCAGATTGCGGTCCGACAGGACCACCAGATCCCGATTACGTTCCTGGCAGCGTTGTGATCAATCGAGAAGAAATCGTAAGAAACGGACACCGAGTCGACGATGACTCCCTGAGAAACGATAGATCGGACGTTGATAGAACGGACGTTGATCGTCACTATGATGGAATTAGCGACGACGACGAGGAATATGACAGCGGCGAGTCCGCATCCGGCATATTTGCCAGACTGAAGAATATTGCCCGAAAGCACCATCATTCATCACCCTCATCATGTAAATGTAGAGACATATGATATTTCAAATTACACGAAATGCGAGAAAAGAACTCGTCTATTGACGGTTTGCGATTATCGGGATGAATCTCAATTGATTCTTCTCAACGCAAAGACGTGGACACTCTCCAAAATATTACACTAGTCACAGTCCTGTGTCTTTGTAATGTTATTGTTAAGATAATATAGCAGTGTGCAAAAAAATAATCAAGTCGTTGATTTCATTATGCAGTTCCCAAACATCCTTATTCTCTCCTTCTCTCTTCCTCTCTCTCTCTCTCTCTCTCTCTCTCTCTCTCTCTCTCTCTCTCTCTCTCTCTGAAATTGCGATTATATGTATGTACGTAATAACGCAATAATTACGCGATATAACTTAATATATTTTACAAATTAATTTTTTCTTTATTCGATTATTTCTGTGTATTTTATTCCGACATTTTATGAATCAAATTTATAATTGATCATGAGAAATATTTTCCAATAAATTTTATTACAACAAACTTTAAATATATCTACTAATTATAAATTTCTACCATCAACTTATTGATATGCTTTCTGATATTTGAGTTTTAATATCGATTCTGTTGTCAAAATCGTTAAACTCTTCCATTTTATTATTATGCACTTGCACTACTTAATAAAATTGCTACAAAAACTTTGTAACACTACCTAATCTTATTACAACAAAAAAACGGTTTTATAATAATGATTATACGCATATCTTTGTGCTAAAAGCTCAGCTGACACGTGAAAGGTCAAACAGGTTTCCATCTATATTTTACAAATGCGTATAAGAGATTTATGATCTTCCTTCTACTTCCTCGGCCAAAACACGACCGTCAACACGTCATAAAGTGTTTCACCCAGAAAAAGGGAAGCACGTACACCACATGGTGATGTACGATGATCGCCACGATGGAAACATAATGTATTTCCGAGAGAAAGAGTGGATCTCAGAGTGTGGAGTATAACTATTTAAAGACGCTCCATGCAAGTTCAAACGTTTCTCTTCGTCAAAAGGCATATCTTTTCTTTTTTCTCTCTCTTCTTCGCGAACGCATACGTGAAATTTACGATGCGTATGCATGCATCGAACTGATTTATTTCATTTACATATGTGGCGTAAATTACACCCAACAAGACGAATGAAACAAGAAACCGAGCAAAACAATTGCAAACGAGAGAAATATATTAATTTGTGATATAAATGCAGACAGTATGGCATATCATTTTAAATGTAAAATTCTATCTTGATATATTTGATAGGATATTTTGGTAGATCAAAATATCCTTTTATCACGATCAGCTTGAATATCTTTCTTGACTTTTTCATAATATAAAAATATGCTTTTAAAAACGTGTTCCAAAGAAGCAATAAGTAATTATGTAATCTGTTTTTTATTTTCCAACATTACTCTCACATAAAATATAAAATCTCTGATAACATATCGATTTCTTTATAAGTAGAAAAAAACTAATTTATGTAAAGACTGTAAAATATACTTTCATTTTTCTTCTTTTTTTAATGACTCTTTCTTTCTTTCTCTCTCTCTCTCTCTCTCTCTCTCTCTCTCTCTCTCTCTCTCTCTCTCTCTCTACAATCACAGATAACAAATCTAAATAATCTTTTATAATGGATTTATATATAAATATATATGTATAATTATAAATTCATAAAACGTGTATTAGTTTATTAATAAATAATTACGTTTATTTTTCATTTTTAAGGATAATTATTTAATAAACAAAATGATTTTGTGATTTACATTATACAGGAAATGAGGAAATCTACGCATGGACACGCACCAAGAAAAGTACGTGCTTACTTCATCTTTCAATCTAATTTCTCAGCCTCGCGAGACACGTGTGATAATGAGAGATTATTATTTTGTTTTTGTCAAAGATTTATCATTGAGGTTACATTAAACAGGAAATATTTCGTGAATATTTCTTTAGTGAAACCACTTCTATATCAGGAGCGCAGTACATGAAATTTCAGTTTAAGTTTGGTGAATTCTTGTGACGATATATGATGGCGGTATTCAAATTACAATTTTTTATCATTATCATCGTCTGTTTCTATTCAGAGTCTTCTTATGGCTTCAAATTGCCATACGGTGGTGCTAAAATAATTACATACGGCGAACCATGTCAATCACCACGTTATTTACCTGTTTCAATTGAGGTATATAACTATTAATAGAGAGACAAAGACACACACAGAGGGTGTATCTTAAAAATAACGTTCACTATAATCATACAGTGCTAATCCTAATAAAAAATTGAATCAAAAAGTCCTTTACCATTTTGCAATTTTTGTAATATTTTTTTTAGTTACCCAATAAGCAAAATGTCTAAAATCAACGTATTAAGACAATTGTAAGTAGGGTTATCAATTATACTCTTTTAAGACTATATGTATTCTTTTTGAGATTGAAAAATAGCGTACTCCTCTTATATTTATCGTTTATTGTACTCTTTGGTGAGAAATGAAATAAAATTTAAAAAAATTATTAATATTTAAATTTATATATCATTTTATAAAAAAAATTTTGCTTGGCTTTTGTATGATTGTGTTCTAAGATTGTGTTCATTTTGGGCAGCATGCAAAATACATACATTTTTATTCACATATTATATAGTGATTTTATTTATGTTATATAGAGATTTTGTTAGAGTCATTATATATATTTGTTGAAAAAACTTGTAAGTTGCAAAGTACGTTGAATATATAAATCAATTTTATTTTCTTAATTCTATTAACATTAATATTAAAAAATGATTATAAAGTAAAATGGGAATAAACATATTTATTTGTAGATTTTATGAAGACTGAATAGTCAAAGTATAATATGTTTGAAATAAAAATTACATTCTAGAAATGTTATTTTATTGAATATCAAAATTTAAAACAGAAAATTTTCTCTTTTTTTCCTTTTTTTGGAAGGTGTACTCTTTTTGCCAGTCAGTGCACTTTTTTCATACGACTGAGAGTTGGCAATCGTAACTTTAAGATATCATTAATTTGAGAGAAACAGCTTCAAAATATTTCGCAACAAGCACTGAGAAAGACATTTTAAAATTATCTTATATATCAATTTTATCCGTTTCCAATCTTTAGAAATTATAATAATATTTTGTTAACTATATATTGCGAAAATTGTGCAAAATGGTAGAGGACTTTTCGACTTAGTTTTTTAATTTTTTATTACGAATAGCACTATATGATCAGTAGGTGTTATTTAAAATACGTCCTGTATATGTGTACTTATACATATATTAATATATAATTATATACACATTATATAGTATAGCATCTATCCTTTTTAGACTCGACGCACATTATACATTATTTTATTATCAGACTTATTAAATATCAATAAAAATTATCAATAATTAAGAATTAATCGTTCCATTTCTTATCACGTATAACATTTCAGGCATATACTATTTTCCTTATATATAATAATAATATATGTATATATATATATATATACACATCTATTCTCCAATTTTACTACAGTTACATAATAAGCATGTCCAAATGAATATTGTTATTCAATGAATATGTATCTGTAAAATATTTTACAGGTACCTGCAAAACCTGTGACGGAATTTGATTTACTTGAATCTTACAACCAGCAGCAACCAAAACTAAAATTAAATTATCGAGCGATCTCTTATACTAAGTCGATCCCTGATCAACCGCGAAGGGAATATCCAATTTCTGTACAAACTGAAGTGCCGCAGCCCTCGAAAATAATTATGCCGGATCGTCTTCAAGATAAATCTTACACATACAACATCCAGACTTTACCACCTCCATCTGTGCCAATTTCGAGGAGATACGATTTCGATTTTCAAGTACCGGATTCTTCACCTTCATCAATTTCGTAAGATTTTTCTCTTTTACATTAATGAAAGAACAAATTCCTTCGCTATAATTACAGATTATATGCAATTCATCGGAATTATTATAAATTATTTTATTTATGTATATTTATTTGCTATAATAGTTCTTTACATCATTTTACTAATAAATCTTTATCAGATAACAACCCAGATTATTTTCACCGAGAAATGTCTTTTTATCAATAATTAACATTTTTATTTTAGAGTGCCAACGCCACAGTCCGTTAAACTTTTAACCGGCCTTACCAGCAAAATCGACAGAATTATAATCCCTGCCTGTCAAGAGACATCTTCTAGCTGTAATTGTAATGCAGCATAAACTATATAATCCTGATAACGCGGTATCTCTCATCAAGTGAGAAATACATAGTATTTGACAGATAAATTGCAAAAATAAAGAGATTTAAGATAAATAATTCTAATGTTTAACAATTCTTTATTCTCCTACCTTCTAGATATATCTTCTTATGTTAGTGTCTTATATGTATATCTTTAAATCCTTAAATATAATAAATTTTAAATCATTTTTTAACAAACGATAATAAGTAGTCTTTTTTTTAAATCCATGCTTTATTTGTTATATTAAATATAGCTAGAAAGCATTATGTACACATTTTTTTATTTTATAAATTTAAGTAACATGTATGATAAAAGTATAATTAGATATGATAAAAGAACCGGAACGAAATAATAGCAGGATAACGATAATACGATATTAACATAACAACAATTTGATTAATCATCTATAATAAAAACAAATCAGATAAAATTTGCTCACAAATCAACAATTTGATCCTCATCTATAATAAAAATGAATCAGATAGAATATGTTTACACCGCCGCGCGCGCATAAATTATTATTTAACACTTGCATTGAAATTTATAGCTTGCAATATTTGTAGTATAAGTACATAATATCGAGACCATAAACCAGATTTTTGTTCTGCTAAAAGATAACATAATACATATAAGCGATAATAGTATTTAAATTTAATGATAAATGTGAGTAAATAATTAGTTAGATGTACATTGCATGTGCATACATATAATGTACATTTACAAATCACTATATTGCACTAATTATATTAGTTTTCTTTCTTTTATTTACAATCTATGTCGTTAAATATCCAGTTAAGTTTGATAAAAACGAGTTTTGTCGAATGTGTGTGTGTGTGTGTGTGTGTGTTATACAAATTTTTTCGACAAAGATGCACCAAATTTAATGCAAATTCTGTTGTAACATCAACAAATTAATTATAATATTATAATGATGGTTAAACAATGACAATATAATTTGTTGATATGACATGACAAATAATCAGCAAAACTATGCAAAGTTTGCTAACAATTTGATAGCAAATTAATAGCAAAACCTATTAAAATCAAAACCAACTAAAGCTTTATTTGGTTTTTTTTGTCAATTTGCCGTCTGCTTATGTACGCAGGCTTTGCTAGCAAAACACGAATTTATTGCTGACACAGATGGTACTGGATTTGTCATCAACTTTAATCGAGTTTGACACACTAACTTGGTGATAGTTTGCTATATATATCCATGTATTTACATATTGGGTCGTAATTTACAACATTTACATTACATTTGATTAAATATTGTTCTGAAATTTCTAATAAATTATTTTTAATGCTATTTTAATATGTATACTGCACATATACGTATATAAACGCAAATTGACATTTGCTATATAAATATTAATGTATGCTTATATTTATTGTTTATTATATAAACATGCACGGAAGGAATTATTTCTTAAAATTTTCCCTGAAAATATGGTAATCGTGGGACAACATTACATTTCGAAGAATTTTAATCTCTCGCATTCATTAATAAAACTACAATAAAATATAAAACAAGTATAATTAATTTTACTGAAGTGCATGGTAAAAATCTTTAAATTTATTGTATTGTTCTATAACTACTATATTTTCAGGGTAAATTTTAAGAAATCTTTCCTTATAGG
Source organism: Cyphomyrmex costatus (assembly GCF_001594065.2). Lineage (NCBI taxonomy): Eukaryota > Metazoa > Arthropoda > Insecta > Hymenoptera > Formicidae > Cyphomyrmex > Cyphomyrmex costatus. Next base: position 1,148,472 of record NW_017276095.1, read on the forward strand.
TGCGTGCGTGCGTGCGTGCATGCGTGCAATATATTAAATATATATTCATACATAGAAAAAAGTACATATTTTATTTCATTGGCGAAAAAAGAATTCAGAATTATTGTATAAATATGTGTTGTGTAAAAAAATATCATGTTAACAATCTCTCAATAGCAATAATATTGCTGAATCGTGCTCCATTATAAAGCGAAATGCTGATGAAATCATGGATAATCTCACGCGCATCAGTACGTATCTTGATTAATCGATCATCGTCGGTTAACAATCTTCGATGTTGTTTGATTCCATCACGATCTTCGTGCCGAATCTGGACACGATGATAATAGTCCTGAGAGTATATGAAGCAGCTTTTTGTAGCTGATGTCATCGAATCCTCATCGGAACTCATCATGGTGAACACGAATATCCTCGTGGCATTTGCCATCGCCTTTCTCGCCTCTTTATCTCTAAGTTCAGCATTCGCCAAGCATAACTTAGACATCCCTAATACCTTCGAGAAGAATCTCGATCACAAACTGCAACCAGTTTTTCGGGAAAAAAGAGAGAAGGAAACCGAAGCGTTTTATCTAAAAAATAATCCTTTGGAATTAGAAGAAGAACCGTTGGAATCAACGTCTATTTACAAGAGAAAAACGCTCGAAGAAGAGGCAAAGGATGTTGAAAAAAGCGAGGAGCAAGAAGAACTGAATATCGAACCTAAAACAACCAATGATATTACAACTGAAGAGGAAGATGTCGAGGTAGTAATTGGAATATACCATTTATCTGTGTTATAAAGAATTACCAGAATAAAAATAAATCTAAATTAGATTCTCCCTTATTTTTCAGGATGATGTATTTTCGTACAGAAGTATGCACGATCTCATCCAAGCATTGATTCTTGCGGATGAAACGGACATTGCTGAAAGATTGCAACGATTGCGAGAGGTATTTATGCTGAAAATTTATGACACACTATATATTACATGATTATACATATCAATAATATTAGTACTAATTATTACAATACAAATTGTAGGATTTATTAAATTTAGCAAATCTCATTAAAAGAAACTTGAAAAATCATTTTATTCGTATTTAAACAATAAAAAAGATAATTGGAGAAAAAAAAGAACAGAAAATACACATAGTTGAATCTACGATGGTTAGGATTCCATCATAATTATGTACATATAATGTCACGTAATATATTACAAGATTTTAAACTTGACAAAAAGAAATACGCTGCGATTAAAAAGATTTTGGTCTTTAATTTGTTTACAGAATACTACGACAACTGAAAAGTTGAGTAATTTGCCGAAGCGTCAAGCGGTCGCGTCCGCAGCTGCGGCCGCAGCCGCAGCTTCATCAAGCAGTCTTTTAGGAGCGAATCTGTGGGATGCCGTTCCTTTGGATGATCTGGATACTCATTCCTGCGAGGTCGAGGCTTTCTCACACGGTCACTTCCACTTGTCGGGTACGATCGTGCACGAATTCTTCTGTGAGCTGAGAAAGTTTTGGCATTACGGTCTGATCGTCCTGCGGAACTTGAGGTCCGGACTTAGTTTGGGGCCATTGATAGGCGAGGATGTCATCTCCGATAGCATCTTGGAGCACCTGTTTCATCACACCTCGCATCTTCTTCACGTCGTTATCAGAGAGCCCCATCATCTGCTGATTCTACCTGATATAATCCATGACGCCGTACCGTTCCCCAGCATCATCGGTGCCATTCATCGGATCAAACACGTCTTCTTCAGAGTCTTGCATTTCGGAATCGATCTCTTCCGCACGCATATTCGTCACGTTCTCGCCCACTTGTTTTCTCATCTGCGTTTTGGCATACGAGAACAACTGTATCACTTGGGAAGCTCGATACTTCCGCTGGAAGAGATAGCCGCAGAACCGTTCGTGTCTACAGCGGCGGCAGCAGCGACGGCGACGGCGACTGCGACGGCGACCGCCTCTAGCGATATCATTGTCCCGGATTATGAGACATCATTGTCAGAAGTGCTGTCTTCGTTCCGCGGCTTTTACAACGGTTACTACGCGTCTGGAATACCTCATCTAATTAGAACTGGTCTAACAAGCATCTCCTCGTCCTCAGCGTTCTCCACAATCGGCTCGTACTTGTCGAGAATACCCTTCTGTGGTAACTTTGGGTACGGACCAGTCGAACAGAGCACCGTAGTGAGCACGGCGGCAGCGTCCAGCGCGTCGAGCTCCGTTGCTATCGGTGGTAGACCGATAGTAAGTCCAGTGGTAGAGTACGGGTCGATAGTCCCCGTAGCACCCATCGTCCCTGTCGAGACCGAAACCGCGAGCTCCTCGGCGTCCGCTACGGCCACCGCCACCGCCACCACCATCGCCGAGACGCAGCCGGTGTTCTCCGCTGGACCGACGATAGTTCCCTCGATTGTCCCTTACGAATCGACCTCTTCAGGTGCGGCGGCAGTTGCGACGGCGACGGCGACGACGACGGCAGCGGAAGTACCGTTATCAGACTATTCGACTATACCTCTAGTACAACCGGAAGTCGTGCCCAACGTTTTGGAGGACAACGTGGCAGTCGCCTCCGCTGCGGCTGCTTCCTCAGCAGCGAACGTCGTCTCGACTCCGGTTGTTGGACGAGTGCCATTCACCCTGCCGTTGCGCAGACCGATCCTGTCCACTGTCGCACCCACAGCGGCGGCCGCGGCCGCGGCCGCGAGCGCGTCCGCTTCCACGGGCGGTCGCACCGTGCTCAGACCAGCTTCGTACCGTGGTCTTGACCTGGACATTGACCGCAGAATAAAATATCCACTGTTTCGTCCGCGAGTCTTGCCCACCGTGGCTTCGTCATCAGCTGCCGCCTCGTCAGTCGCCACATCGGCCTCCTCGGCTGCTGCGGCTAGCAGCTCCGCGATTTCCTCCGGTGGTTTCAACATCGTCCTGCCTAGAGAACAGATAATTAGCGCTCTGGGTTACGACTACCTATTGCCGGGCGACATCATTTCGGTCACCCTGAAGAACAAATCAATCCTGTTCGGCCGTGTACTAGATGCCACCAGCCCAATCACGTTCAATTTCCTAAGACCGAAAATACGTGCCTCTTTACTCCACAACGGTGGACGGATCTGGAAGCTCCTGCCTAGAGACTTCAGGGATCCCGAGTGCTATAGGAAATTCAACAATCCTCTACTCTTACGTGATGGCCTTTAGATATCATTCTGCGATGACTAGTCCTGAATTATTATCGACATGTTGACCAAACAGTTGTACCGATCTCGATTATGAATAAAAATGTGTCGAAGTTAATTGAAATTGCATTAATTTTTTGAATACAGATCCTCACTTTAGTATTATATACCCAGACAACATTATGTCCAAAATGCGAACATAAGAGGTTTTTATTTTATAACGATTTTATACGTTTAATATATTTTTAAGAAGTTTTATTAAATCGGACAATTTAATGTTTAGGATCTGACTTTGACCGTTTATATCGGTTTACTATTAATCCATGTTCTAGAGTGTTTGAAGATTTTTATTTGATTTGCATAATTTTTTGTACTGATATGAAGTCTCAAACCGAGGTTCAAACGTATACATATAGATACAGAATATAATAAATAGAGTTTTTTAATAAATAGAGTTTTAATATACACGAACAATTTATATTGGCTCATATTGGCATGATTTATATTGTTATAAATACAAAGTCAATCTAAATATTTGAAACAATATGCAGAAGTATAAGTAATTTAAATTAAAATAAATTAAAATTTACAAGAGAACAGAAACGTCTCACTCGATTGAGCGTGTAAATTCAAATGACAAGATCGCCACGAGATAAAATAAGCGAAACAATTAGCAAGGTTAAACATTTATTTATTGTTGTTAGAAACGAATTTTAATAAATAACTGTATGACTAAAATTTAGACATTCTTTGAGTATCTTTTTAAGTGTGCCTTTTGCTTGTTCTTTTAATATGTGGGTAGTTCGATAAGTCTGGTAAATTCTTTATGAGATAGTGCCACAATTCATTTGATGATGTGACATCTGGGAAGTATCACTCTTCAAACTCTTCTTTGCCAAATTTCAGCCAGAATTGTTGACGCATTGTTCACATTCGATCATCGTTTCAAGCGAGCGAGAAGTTTAGCAGTTACCGTATAGAAAAATGGAAAAACACGAATTCTGTTAATTTATTATATTACGCTTTTGAGGCTTTCGCGGGTATTTTCTTCAATTATACCAGAAAGTTTGCGGGTTATCGCCGTGTCTTTCTTCATTGTTAATGCCTAATAATTTAACATTTTGTGCCAGTATGTATCAAAATAAAGTGTAAAATATCTCGAAAACTATTGGTTTTTTGGTATCTCTACCTTAATACTATTATATGCAAAATAATTAGAGGAATCACGTTATCTAAAAAAATTACATTATTCCATTTAAAAAAGTGGAGGTGACCTTCATATCTTTTTAGCGCCTCCACTTAGAACAAAAACAACGTCACTAAAACGTGTCCCACTCGACACTGTTCCATTTTTATTTGAAACATTTTTGTCTACTGGATTTAGTTTTCGAGATATTCTCTATTAAAGATTAAAATGGGTCACCATGTTTAATAACATTATAAAATTGTCATTTGTTATTAAAAAAACATTAAATATAAATTATATAAAATAAACAACTTTTGTTTTGGTGATTTATAATTATTAATTATTCTTGTTTAATATTTATTAAATAACAGTATGATAAAACAACGCTTAAAACGATGTGAACAAATACATCCTCTGAATTTTATAGAATAGCAAGGTACTTATTGATTTATCGTGGCAAATAAATATGATAAGATTATAAGTTTAATATAACTTGCGTCACATTAATTAAACCATGATGAATAATTGATAAATGAATTGTTGACAAAGTGCATTTGTGTGTACATCACCATCTGCAAGTCTGTCATTACTGATTGGTGATTTAATATAAAAATTAACTCATATTCATACTTTTTGTGCAAACAGATATTTTGAATAAAAAAATATTATTACAAGTCAGACGTTACAACGTTTGGTTACGATTTCGTTGAATCAGTAATTAACGATTTCAATTCATCATTTATCACGCGCATTATGATCACATGAAAGGATGCTATTCAGTCAAGTTATTAGCTCAGGTGTGTAATGCTAAATAATAGCTTGGTAAATAATTGCTATAATAACATATGGACACTTATGTAACAGGACAATAACCAAATTTCGGTTAATATATATAAGCATATTCATTGAAATGGTTGTGTCTATCATTCGCTGATTTCTCTCTAGCAGAGAATTTGGCACATCTTTGCAGTCTCGTCACTCAATCACTTTTCTTTCAAATCACGATGGTACGCGTTGCTCTTCTAGTGACCGTTCTGGCGGCTCTGTGTTACGGAAGCCAGGTAAGTTATGTTTCACAAATGCAAAAAATTGTTTTGCGATTTAGAAATGTAAAGAATAGAGAAAAGAAATTTACTAAATATTGAATATTGTAATTATATGCTAAAATTAATTAAGGACACGCACATTAGAATACATCTTTTTCATAATCCTAATTTTATTAAAAATTATATTATTTTAAAGAAAAGGACATGTATCATATTTTGAAATATAACTATACCTTGTTTTTATCAATCGCTTATTAGGCCACCCCGCTCCAAATTGGAAATAAGGAAATTGACTTGACCAAAACTATTTCCGACAAGGCAAAACAACTGCTTGACTATATTCCTGACGGAGTGAAAGACACATTTAGGGACATCAGCAACAAAATCACGGAACGTATAGGACAACTCGAGAAAGATTTCCAGGAAAAGAGACAGAGCGCCGTAAACGCATTCGAGAAAGCTACAGAAAATGCCAAAAAATTGTTACAAGAGGGAAAGCAAAATTTAAACGAAGCTCTAGAAAATCTCAAGAAAGTGAAACAAGAAATTGAGGCAAATTATCAGGATAAGTTGAATGAGAGAATTCAGAATATTAAGTACATCCTCGATAAGTTGACTAATGAAGATTTGAAACAGAAAGTGAAGGAGAAAATTAATTCACTTAAAGATCAAGTAAAAGAGACCTTTGATAGGGTATTAAGAAGGAAGCAAAGTGGCGTTGAAACTTTTGGCATCGAAAGTATTATAGACAAGGGCAAAAACATTTGGAAAAATATCCATGACAAATTTACAGAAAAATCGAATAATATTATGAATGATGTCAATAAGGCCACCAATGAACTTAAAGAAAATGTAAGCAACACCCTGCAGAAGAGTGGACAAGTAGAAGCTTTGAAAATTGATCTGAGTAAATCCTTGGACAAATTTAGGGAAACGATAAAAAATATCAAAGAAATAGTAAAGAGATCGATCAAGGAACAAATCCAACAGTCAGGGTTCTTTGATACCATCGTGGGAGAAGCAAGAAGAGGAACGAAAAACGCCGGATCCAGCGGAATTGAATCTATCAGGGGAATCTTAAATGGCATGGAAAGCATACTGGAATCGGCATTGGGAACAAAAGAAGATGTCAAAGGAGATACTAAAGGAGATACTACAGAAGATACTGAAGAAGATACTAAAAACAATACTAAAAGTACTTAATTCTCTCTCGTCTATGTATCGGAAACACGACTCTTATTATCTTAATTATATTTAAAATTAATGTGTTCTTGGGAGAAGCCACAAATTTAAGTTTCAATTTTAATAATTCTCTGAAATTTCACACATAGTTTTGTCAACAATTTGGCATTTTACGGAAATTTTCACCTAGTGAGCAAAATCTGTAACAAATCCTATCTCGATTTTCAAGTGTCTCGATGCTAATTAATCTTTTAATTAAAATCGAATTGTGCCTCAACACGCAAATTATGTAACACTTATCAATTGTAATGAAATTCGTGAACACAAATAAAGAAACATGCAAGTTTTAATATTGACAAAGTTTATTTTATACCCAAGAAATATACTCCAAAAAATTTAATAAAATAAAAAAATGCCGTTATGTACAATATATAGAGGAGAAGGTAGTATTATGATATTTTATTTATAAATATTTTGTATTATATATATATATATATATAACACACCTACTTGATTAAAAAATAATCAATATTTAAATTTAAAACTTAGCACAATTACATTTGTCAAAATATTATCCAATCGCTCCTAAATTCAAAATTATTAAATATTCATTACTTAGGATATTATATATATAAATATGATGACACTGCATAATGGTCCAAAAAGAAACAAAGATAGTATAATACAGCCTTTCACAAAAATAGATTTAAGAAATTGGTCTTGAAAACAGGATTTGCAAAAATTTACAGAAAAGTAGAAATCAAGAAAACAATAGGGATCTATGAGAGAACCAAGCAAATTTATATATATATTGTTATATATAAACTATACAAACTAAACAAACGTTTCGACCTTCCAAAAAAAGTAAAACATTAAATGTAGGTATTCAAATTATACAAAAAAATGTATAATATCTAATATATATGTACTACACATAACTCCTTCCGCATATAGGACACTAAAAAAAGTTTGACAATAGCTACTATAAATATATATATAATTTTACCTTTACAAATATTTAGTAAATATTGTCTCATTGAAACGTTATTTAAGCACAAGTCACAGCATAGACCGATAAGACCTTTTCATTATTGGATTGTGAATTTTTGAAATGGACCACTAAGCTGGTCACCTAGGTCCTCAGATCTCACAATCATGGATTTTTATTTTTAAGGTCGAATCAAAGAATTAGTTTATGCTACAAGATCAACAACGTGGGATAACGTGAAAGATAAGATAAAAAGAGCATGCAGAAAAATCCAAGGAGAATTGCTCGCTGTCTTTGTTGTCATTTCCAAGGCAAATTTGAAAATGTTTAAAGGTCAATGGGAAGCAATTCGAGCATATGTAATTTTCTTAATAAATATTATTTTCAATATGTGTTCGAGTATTTGTAATTTTTTAACATATTTTTTCATTATGTGTTCACCAACGTCGAAGTTGGTCGAAGTTTTTCATATGATGCTAGGTAAAAGTCAAAGGTACGCACGCGCGCATGAACACACACAAGAGGTGTAAATCCAACTGGACAACTTATGCTCTTGGTAAGTATATATATCTTGGATAATGCTAATACCAGTGGTATTGTAATTTTCAAGCCTTATAACTCGAAAAGTACTTGATGAAAAGAGTTCTATTATATATAATGTTTTGAAAAACTCTTAAAGTTTGCTACAAGAATATGAAATAAAAAATGTAAAATAAAACCCTCTATAGCGAAATTATATCTATTATTAAACACACACTTTATGTTTATTAGATAACATTAAATGTAGACTTAAAACAATTACACAATTTTAAATTAATTCGTAAATCGTTTATCGCTACAAATATTTGCATAAAAAAAGAAGACAGGAAGAAAATTTTCATCGAAGCTATTCGCAAATAAATAAAGTTACATCAGTTAGGTCAAAAGGCTTTTAATAATCAATGATAGTCACTAGGTTGAAACTTTTAATAAACAACTCTCGCTATGCTATCAGAATTAAGATTAGAATTATCCGAAGTATTGCGCAAATGTTGTATTGGCGTATAATTGACTGTGAATAAATAAATTATATTCCCGAGCTCTTTTAAAGTACTCTTTAGGTTGCTATACCGAAACATAACATTTACCCGTGTAATATTATATAACGTCTATTTACATATTTTGATTTTCTGAGATACATTTATATTATGTTATAATAAATATACCATTTAAATATATTTGATACATAAACATTCCAAAGTTGCTAATATAGATTTGAATGTTACATGCTTTGGTTTGCTGAGAAAGCCGTCAGAGTGCACTGTACCTATTGCACTCCGGTTTGAAACGGTCCTGATATGTATACAGTGGTTAAATAAATGATATCAAATAAACAGAGCGTTTGGACAAGACTCTAATCTATCTGCCCCTCGCTCTTAAAAAGTATGATCTGGACATCCCGGAATCAGTAATTCGGTTGTGTGCATATGTATTATATGTATATGTACTTGTACATATATGTTCATTTGTCTAAAATGTACATCTTTATCTGGCTGATGTAATATTTCATAGAGAGAAAAACAGATGGCAGTTAAAATTGATAATAGCAATCTCTCGCCTTAAACTTTAACCTTTACATCCGAAATCATTAATTCGTTTCAAATCGTATATGTGTGTGTTATAAATTAATTACAATAAAGTTCACTACAAACTGTTTATAAATAACGGAAATGTCCTTTGTTACAGTAAAATAAAATATCACACAATTATATCAAATTTTTTATTAAATAAAATTATTAGTTATATAGTAACAAACTTCTGTTGTAAACATTCTCTAAGATAAAACGCATACATTATAATTTACATCAGAGAGAGAAAAGGTCGGTACGCTTATCTGGAATAAGAGATTTTCTTTCAGAAGGTTTCCCTCTATTCATAAATTATTATATACGTAAATCTCAGTATACGAAAGCATTTCACAGATAAGATGTATTTCTTATCACATAAATTTGTAGGAAGAAGCTCACAGTATCTCCTCTAAAAGAAATTGTAAAAGTAGCGTTATGTTTACAAGTTGAGCTTGACTTAAAATTCTTGTACCCTCATTACTGATTCTCTCTCTCTCTCTCTCTCTCTCTCTAATTTTGAGCGAGCTTATTTTATGCTATTAATTTGTTGATTTATTAATATGTGCTGCTAATCATTTTACGTTTTACTGCATTCGTAATATATATATAAAAGATTTAGCTCGACTTAGAAATATGATCAGGGAATAATCAATTACCGTGACTTTTGAAAAATAGCTAAATTTAAGTTAAAAATGCCAACTTAATATTAAAATCACAAATTGAGAGAGAAAGTATTTCCGAATTCCATTTTAAGATAGAATAATAAATGTTTTATTACTATAATAGAAGGCTCTTTAAGTATAAAACATACAAAATAAAAGAAGGGCCAAGAGCCAAATGTTAACATTTAAACAAAGACAAATTTAATTCGAATTAATAAACATTACAAATTAATAATAAAAACAAATATCAACAGACGTTTCGACATCGATCGGGTCATTATCAATGTTCACAAAAATTTAAAAAATACATATGTCTTACAAAATTTATAAAATTTATTATTAAGTAACGCAGTCTTCATTTCATTAGATATTGTAGTTGTATATATTGGAATAGTCAAAATAATATAAATTGAAAGTTCTTATGTATTAGTAAAATTAATAAACAGTGAAAAGTCCGCGTATAAGAGAGCAATAGGTAGTAATAATATCTGTAAAGTGTCATTAACAATAGAATAAAATGAAAATGAATTCTAATCTGAATGTTTATTAATTTGACTAATACATAAGAACTTCCAATTTATATTATTTTGACTCTTCCAATATATACAACTACAATATATTATAATAATAATGAATATAATACAATAAAATAATCATGTGAGGCTTGAGTTATAAACAACAATAAGCTCCGTTTCTTTTATCTATTTATCATAATTTATATTGTTATAGTCAAGCAACGTTTTAGAGGAACAAAATTTAAAAAATGAGCTTTATATAAATATTTGAAACCAACACTGTTTCTGGGAATGCTGAGTATCTTCAAACAAACGCAGATTCAAGTAAATATATGTACTGCGGCCTTCTATGCGAGAGAAACGCAGGTCATTGTCGTCGAAGTGAGATAATAAGCACTTTGCCCTCTTCGATAAGAAACGCCTATAAAAGGGAGTATAATCCTCCATCCTACGCATCAGTTGTTTCCTAATCGACCAAGGAGAAAATACCAGCGTGAAATGAGGTGCTTACTCTCAGTTATCTTAGCCGTCCTCTTGATCACGGCAGACGGCAAGGTTGTACCAAATAGTGATGTCGAAAATCAGCAGACTGACACGCAACCTCTTCAATTGTCCGATCATATCAAAGAGGCGCAAGATGTTATTAAGAACTTGGGCACTCAGATTCAACAGCAGCTAAACTTGCCAAACCAACAGGAGTTCCTCGATACTTTTAAGGAGCAAAGCAGCAACTTACTCAACAATGTCCAGACGTACCTCAAGAACATGTCTGATGAGGTAAAGTCGAATATTTAACACACACACACACACACATTTTTTTACATACTTAGTACGTTAAGTGTACCATTTCATTGCAACTTGACGGATCGACTAAAACGAACAAATCGAACAATAAACAAATATTTGAGCGAATGTGAAAATGCATTTTGTACATCAATATTTAGTTTTATTGAAATTATTCGTTTCATACGTCACGACTCCTTCTAAATGTATATGAAAATTAAAGGCTGACTTATTTGTTCGCAGTATCGGCGCGCTACCTCCTCTTCGAATACCTAGAGACCTAGAGATAGACGTATTTTTGAAATTAGAGATAAAAGAACATCGCCACATCGCCTAATTTTCTACGTAGAGTATAGAGGATTGTTTACTCTCTGAACAAATTGGCAAGAGAAAAGCCGACCAGCTTTTATCGATCTATTATTCTAAATCGATTCTCAAAGAGACAATCTACGCGAATGAGCAAAAGAGATAATTGATCGATGTCGAAATTGAAAATGAAAAAATTACAGTGCAATTTATATATGTTCAACGATTCAAAATATCGTTTATATATCAATACGTTACGTAATACAGCAAAAAATTATAATCTTATTTAATATGTTGTTATTATAATATATCCGTATATGAACCAAAAACAATTTCAAAGTAAACGATAAATTACACTAACACGTTTTTTTATTATTTTTGTACTTACACAATAGAAAAATGTCCTAAATCCTGTATAACATACACTTTTTTTGTCAAGAACATTATAAAATAAATACTCAATAGAGTTATATATAGCTTACGTATGTATACTTGAGAAATATCGAACGCACTTAAAATTGTACAAATCGAATGATTCAATAGTATCTTAATTTCCCTTGTTACGTATTTTCTGTTAAATAAGTATTGTTAAAAATAAAATATTAAATAATATATTGTTACAAAAATTATATATATATAGATATATATTGCGCTACTCAATAATTGAGATGTCTTCACATTCGCGTACATTTAATTATATTTCGCATACATCTTCCGATACATTCTTCCGAATTTCTTCGAGAAAAAAAATATTTTGTGTTCTTTCCAAAATTTGAGAAAAAAATATTCTTGGCTGTACGCACGCATGACCGATCATTTGCAGATCAAGACGAAGAGGCCTGGGTTGGAGGACTTTTGGACAAATATGAACAACAAACTGTCCGAAACGTTCAACAATTTCAACTTCAATCCTGAAACAACGGAGCAGATAAATCAGCTGCGTACCAAGTTTCAAGAGGGTGTTCAGACTCTCGTGACAGAATCAGAGAACGCTGCTAAGACCATCAACGAGAATTCTAGCAAGGTTCAGGAAGGTATCGCCAAGTTTACCAAACAAGCGATCGACATCGCCGTGCAGGCTTCGCAGAACTTGAGTAATCAGTTGCAGCAGGCCACGACACCACAACCAGAAAATTAAGGACTCCAAATTATTCCTACAAATTATTAGTATGAGTGATATCTTGGATAAATTCGCGAGAGATCAAATTTCGCCAAATCTGCGTAATTTTCGTGTCGTGTTGTAAACATACTTGATAGCTGACGAATAATTAATAAAAGTACTTAATCGTTATAACATCATGTGATCTTTATTTGTTTCTATAAATTATCATATTATTTTCACATAATTATTTCGATAAGATATCTTATTCCTTAATATTCTTATGTAATTTTCACAATAAATGAACTCTGCATTTAGATTGATTAAGTCATAGTTGGATCTTATATTTCAAAGAGATCATCTTAAGTACAGGCTTAAAATGTTATTAATTAAAGAGCCGTATTAGCATCTTAAAATATTACTTATAAATAAAGTTGAAAAGTAATGCCTTGTAGAGCCAGTCACTGGTTGTGTATGATTTGGTTCATTCAAAATTAGATGACAATTCCAATTACAAATATATACGTTTCGATCTCGTTTCGGATCTTTATTAATGTCTGTACAATTCTAGTAGTCTACAATCTTTTTAACGGAGTCATTATATACTGTCTGGTACACTAATTGAACAATTTGGTGTAATTACAAAATATAAAAATTAAATTAAAGGCATTATTTATCGACTATATGATACATCTTTACAGAGCTTTATGCTTTATTAATTATATTAATTTTAAAGTTGAAAAGTTTTACTTTTTCTATTACTTTTTATGATAAACAATTTAATAACGACGTTGCAATTTTTTATAATTAAATGCTAAGGTTGTATCCCAGCGAGAAATGACTCATAATAATGACTCGTAATAATATCGAATCGATATCGAAAATGTATTTAGAAAACTATTCGGAATATTCATCAATTTCGATGAATTTGTGATACTCGATTCGATGAATTTTCACAATGCTCTAAAGAATACTGCACTAATACAACATTTTGGCGAAAAAAAAAATAATTTTTTATTGATTATTATTTACTTTTCTAGTTTTAGTCAGCTGTCTTCGCTGTTTTGTGTATATTCCATGTATCTTATTAATTATATAATTAATTTTTGAAAAAATATTGCCGATGAGATTTGTTGAACCTGTAAATACCTAGAACGGTAACTAATTACACTAACGCTGAGCACGCACGCACGCACGCACGCACACACACACACACACACACACACTCTCTCTCTCTCTCTCTCTCTCTCTCTTACAAATAAATCATCACCTATACCTTCTACAATAACTATTCTTAATTTCGTATCTCTGTTGATAAATTAATATTTAAGGAGATAAAAAATGAAAACGAAATTATGTTAGTATTTATTAAGTAGTAGAAATAGTAATTACATTACTATTTATTCCTAATCTCTATTTGTTCATAACTTAATATTTAACAAAAGGAGATTGAATGGAAATGAATTATACCAGAGATTCACTTTTGTTGCGAATTTATGATAGAGTATGAAAACTTTCTGTTGTAATTAAACTTGTCTGTTAGAGCATCGATCTTTCATCATTCCAATATTAATTCAAAGTTATTTCGAGATTTACTTTTACAATTTATTTTATATACATTACTCAACAAAAAATAGGGAACACTTTCGAACACGCTAAAAATTGAGTAATATTCAAAATTCACCATAACTCGGTGAAAAAATCTTTGCAAAGAAAAAATTAAAAAAATATTTTGAAGGTTGAAATCCACTTACGAAATCTGTAATTAAATTCAATATTATACCGATCCTTTATGGAATTATATATATATATATATATAAAAAGTGAATCTTCATCTTCAATTTGCTTTTTTAACGAACATTGTACGATTTTTTTTCACCGAATTATTGTTGAAGCAAAAATGATCACCGCTAACTCGGGTTCGTGCGTCTGTCAGCAAGAGTTCCGGGTTAAGAGCGAACTTCAAGTTTTCTCTTTCTTTGCTAAACAGTAGCTAAACGATTGCTTGGTTAAACGATACCATCAAGAGACAGGACAATAGAATAAAGGATAATGGAATCGACATCGATTTTCAATTTGACAATTTCGATGTTGAATCAACGTCAATTCTATTATCATTTCTGGCTGGAAAGTGATCGTCGTTGTGTAACTATACAGTCCGACAAGATCGACAAATATGTTCATCATATTTTGAAAAGACAAATGATTACTGCAAGATACGTTTAAAATGAAAATCCTATTTTATATCGTGTGAGCGAATAAACGATCCGTCATCGTTTAAAAGAGGCGGGTCTTCGTTCTCGTGCACAAGTGCCAAGACTTACACTCGCATATCGTCTGGCTCGTCTTCAATTTGCTCGCAATCTTATAAACTGGACTGCGAGGCAATGGAAAAGCGTGTATTTTTCTGATAAATCGCGTTTCCATCTTCACGGTAATGTTCACATAAGCACTTGGCGTCAACAAGGAGAACAATATGACCGATGTTGCGTTATGCCAATTCGAGCTCATAACGGCGGTTCAGTGATGGTATAGAGATGCATTTCATTAACAAGATAAAATAAATATTATCCTAAATACGTATACAAACAAATAATTGCAGAAAACTGTACATATATTATATATAAATATTAAATATGAATGTATATAAAAGATCTGGACTTTAGATCTGTGCTTGCGATCATTAAAGATATTGCAGTAAAAATGTCATTGTAATAAGAGGTTTATTATTGGAAATTTCTACAGCAAACACAAAATTTCTGTATTTATTGTTTATTATCGCATATAATGTGTTAATAGCAATGGGTGAAAGATGAAAGCACAAATACAAAAATAGAAATCGATAGTTTCTCAGCATCTTTCATAATTGATCGTAATGGAAACTCGTATTCGTAGAATCCCTTTACTTCGTTACGTGAATAGTAAACGTATGAAAATAAATCAAAATTAAAAATGATTTTTCGGATAATTGCTGTTAATGCATCGTGACGCTCATCATATTTCATGTAAACAGATAAATATTTGCTAATGCGTGCTTGGAAATCGACACGAGTATATACAATATAACGATGTCGAGAAGCAGAATTTCCGTATCTGAATGATATCGATGAAAGTATCGTCAATATCACGTTTTAAACGTCACGTGACATCTAATTTTAAATTAATGACTTAAGATAAAATTCAAACACACTATGATAATAATTGATTAATACATCTGAAATTTCCATCTTTCAAATGTACTGTTTTAAATAGTTATGTTGGATATTATATATAAAAATATATTGTATATACATATATTTGTGCGTGTGTGTGTTAGTTTTAATAGAGTAAAAAATTAAATATTAGACAACAGAAAATGTGCACACACACACACACACACGTGTATATGTTAGATAATAAAGAATAAGAAATGTTCATTTGCTTTTTCAGTCAACGTAGTCAAATACAAAACAATTCTTTTTTACCTGTTATTGGATTTAGTAATAGAATTTAGTAATGACAAAAAAAAAATGATTACACTTAATCAGCGGATTCCACTTTGCTTTCGCGTTGCAAACGTCAGTCAAACCCACTTATTATAAAAAGAATTCGCCGATGTGACCTATAAATAAAATGTCAATTTTAATTGACACAACATTGTATTAAAATGACTCAAGATTAATAATCCCTAATCCATTTTTTCTAACGTATTAAAGTTATATTCTACACATTCAATCAAGTTAATTAATTTTAATGTAAAAAGATATATAAAATTATAAAAACGATTCCGTACATCTACACAATATGCAATCGAACATGCACACATATACGGTTCTTATAAAAGAATGCAAATCGTCGAATCGTCTCATTGTTAGTTACGGATTCGATATATTAATCAAATCAATGAGAGTGCATTATTCTTGCTAATTATTAATTTATTGAAAAACTTGGAGAAGAACTTTGGAGTAGACGGTGTCGTTACACGGAGAGATTAGTGCGATTTTACCAAAATGGATTTATTATTTTTCTCAGTCTCTGTTATATACATGGTAAGATCAAAATAAGACATACATACAGTTATTTTGCGTGCGCATAATTATTTTAATTTAATTTAATCAAGAAGATAACTTTAAGTTTACACCGAGCAGTTGATATACGTATTAATTAGTAACTATTATTATTATTATGTGTGTGTGTGTGTGTGTGTGTGTGTGTGTGTGTGTGTATGCTATTAAATTATTTTAATTTTAACAATATATTTAAAGAATGATGTGCTAAAATTGATACAATATATACATTAAAATAATTCATTAAATATATCATGAATGAATATATTTACATGAATCGCCGAAATTAAGATAATTCAATAGAAAGTTATTAGTTAATACCCGCATATCAAAAATGCACGAAGTAAACTAGACTAATAGTATATATCCTCTTTTAATAAAAATTAATTTTGTCAAATTTTGCTAGATATCACTTGCAAACATTGTTGAAATATCAGCGGAAAATAAATCTGAACGATTGTCCAGGAATTTACTAAAAACAGAATCACAATTCCAAATATCAGACGATGACAGATCTGAAAGGATAAATCGTGGATTTGAAAAAATAATCGAATTGATCAATGTTTTGGGCCAAATGGATAATTTTGTTTACGATAGAACGAAAGACATCATTCGCAAGCTCAATACAATGTACGATGTGGACGAAAATAAAATAATTAGATATCGGGTATCTGATTCTAAAATCATATAATACAGGAAACAATTCCTTTAAAATAAAAAAAAATGTATATATATTTTTTAAATAATTATATTAAATGTTTGTAATACTATAAATTATTATATATTTTAGTCAACCCATGAATTTAAATCTATTGACCGATATTTATAATTTATTTTATGATCATCTTAAATATAATATCTTAAGATAATGATACGATTTTCTGATTAGTTCATGACATCTTAAGACTGTACTTAAAGCTGTGTTGTTATTTCAGCTTCCTTCTTCTCTTAATTAAGTTAATTTTTCTATTTTCGGAACAAAATACACATTTTTTTTGTTAATTATTATAATAATATACAATTACAAAAAGTACATAAATATTCTCTAATGCTTTACGTTATGGACACACATATATATATATATATATAAATATATATATATATATATACATATATAAAATTACTAATTATTTATACATATATATCAATATATGTATGTATATTAATGTGTGTGTGTGTGTGTGTGTGTGTTGCATAATATCGCAGTTAAGCCAAAACTCGTTTACATTTATAATATAAATCTGAATAGAAATCTTCAAACTGTAATAATTATTTTATATCTATTATGATAAGAAACTGAAAGAAAGTGAAAGAGATTCTGTCAAGCTCTATCGACGATAATGATAATGACTGCGACGTATCTGAATATGAAAAAGTTACAGATCCGGACTGTGTGTTTCAATATTTCCGCTCGTAAGGCACGTAGAAAAAAAATAAAAGCACTTTCATTACACAATTCGAGTGGGCGCTATCGATCGAGCGTAGAACTTGATCGGTTCAGCTGTTATTGAGGTATATCCAACCTCAATCCTCCGTAACTCGCGGTCTCGCGTAAAGAAGCACGGCAGTGTCTTTTATTTTACAGCGCCAAAACGCTATCGTGTCCAGATAATACGAGCCGCGGGTCTACAATAAAATACGACAAAACAGTCGTAGCGGTCATAGCCTCGACAGCACAGAATATTTATGATAAATATTTATTACTATCCATTTTTTTAAATGTTATATAAATATTTTACGTAAAGCTTTGTTCGAAAAATGATTGAGATAAAGACTAAATATTCTATCTAAATTCAAGAAACGCTAATATGGTCAAAGTTAGATATTGAACTGGTACATATATACATATTCTTTGAAATAATTTATTTCAGAATTATAATTACGTGCCAGTTCCTATCGGACTTTCAACATAATTCATCTGTGTGTAGGTCCCTGCATACAAAAGGTATAGTCGGCAATGAAAAATGATGACTTGCTAAAATTGGTGTCAAAGAAGGCGACAGGATTCATTTAAAGATTCCGTTCACGAATATATTCTCGGAATCTAGAAACACTATTGTTAATCAGTTTCGCGGTCATCTTAACGAGGAATCTTTGCAGAAAGATCACCTCTACGAACACTTCTTTTGGAACGCATCTATGAAGCCTCGGTTTGCTAAACTTCATCTAAAAAGGGAGATTATTCTAATTAATCGCATCAGGTCAAACCATTACAACTTAAATTATAGTTTGTTCCGAAAAAACATGGTCAGTTCTAAATCCTGTCTATGTAGAAATCCTTATCAAGACGTTAACCACATAATTTTCTATTGCCTCATCATCAAAGCCGCCAATCTTATATTTCATACATTGATGAAACGCACCCTGGTGCTCCCAAAGAAATCATCCCCCAAATTCTGCCGCCTTCTCCTAGCTTTCTTCAAATCAAACGACCTTCTCATTTGAATTTTTCTCGTCCGGCTAGCGACTCGTGAGTTTGTAGGGCGGACGAACTCGCTAACGGTAATCTTCCCTCTGTATTCTACATTACTCATGATTAAACTTTCGTTACTCACTGCCAAGCGCGGCTGTCTCGAATATCTTGACACTGGCCGAATCGACTCCGCCACAAAAACAGGAGTCGGGGTCACTCCTTTATGGAGAAAAAGTTCAGAAATTACGCCTAGATAACTCTAGGCTATAGTTTACGTTAAGTATATTATAGCAAAAATGCTCCCAAGGGTTATCTGAGCATAATTCCTGAATGCACCCAAGAGGTAATTCTCGAGGGGCGGGAGGAAAGGGGAAAGAGAGAACTAAAGGAATGAAGAGCTCGAGGAAAGAAGACGCGCATGAAAATTGGTTTTTAACGTATTGATTTTATTTTGATGTTTTTCTTCTTTTTAAATCTCTTTAATATAAAATCTGTTTAACGATGCCACACATTCAACTATCTCTCTCATGCAAAAGTTGTTTTTGCTTCCTTCCATTTATATACACGATTAGGTCTAAGGCCGTAGTTGTTTAACTTTCTTTTCCCAATCGGTATCGAGCGTGGACGAAAAATTCATCTGAACAGAGCCTTTTACAAGGGAAATCTGAGATTAGTGATTGAGATTGGGGAAGAAAAAAATCAAGTATTTTGCACCCTTCTTCTATTCAACTCGACATCAGTGCTTGTGCCATCAAATTCCGATAGATCGACCACACACACACATACACACACGCGCAACACACACGCACGCATATCTCTAGTTCGGAATAAAACCTGTTTTTTTTTTAGTCTTCCCATTTTTAATCTTGTCTCCTTCCTTATTTTGATGACATCTGTACAACGGCACGCGCAAATGAAAATATTTTCACACACTGTACACACATTCTTACTCTAAACGCGACAAATATAAATTTATCCTTTCGAACCTGATCGAGGGAGTACGGCGCGATCTCTTTATCCTGAGTCTTATCTTCAAGCAGAACAGTCTGCTGCCACGATAGAGTTTACGCATGTAATTCAAATGGTGAGATACCGATTCTTTTTCGTTTCTGATCTCATCCCTTGTCTTAATTGGCAGTATACGCTATGTTCAGATAGATTTCCAAGTCCATGGTATCAAGCATCCATACGTTTTTCACTTGTCGACAAGAGGTACATAATTAGGCAAAGGATTCGTCATTCAAGAAATTGCATTACTTCACTAATCGCAAGTCTCTGACTAAGTATATGGCGTTATCCTCAGTGCAAGGTTCAATGATGAGGTTCTTTTTCTTTTTTATCGAGATTACTAATGGATGTTTCATGATACACGTCGTGTAATGAAGTAATAGTTAAATATAGGAAATGATGAAGCCTTGCCACGTTTTCCTTCCTACATCTCGTATACAAGGGCCAATTTTTAATCAGTAATTTGGAGAGTGACAAAGCTTAAGCTGCGTCCCGACTATCGAGCTGAAACGCGAACCGGAATATGATAGCTAGTTAATTACGCATTTGTTTTTGAATATATATATATGTGTGTGTGTTGCAGCAGCTATTTTTAATGTATTCTTGTCTATTATATATGCGCGTATATTTAATTATATAAAACATAATTAAAATATCACGTACAATATGGATCACTTGCAACGCTCGTGAAATTTGGTTAAAGCTCGACTTGATTTCGGCTCGAAGTTCAGCTCGATAATTTCAATTCGAAGCTCGGTTCGAGGTTCGCGGCTACAGTATAGCAACACGAGATGTAGAGTTTACCATTGAAATTAAATCGTTAAAACTTCAATAGTAAACTCGACTGTGAAGACGTAAAATTATATACCTCTCGAATGTCTGCTGTTTGCACCGTTAACGTTAGCACGATTTGTCAGTATGCAAATGTTGTATCTCGCATACTCGTTGTAATCTTTCGCGCATTCAAAGATCCTGCATGTATCAACATCTCGTAACAAAACTCATTATCAACAAATCGCAGAATCGCATATCTCGCTAGCGTTTTACCCTGCAAACCGTACTCCAGTTTTGTTAATTATCGCTTGCTTCATTCAATGTTCTAACTCGAAAGAGTCGCGATCGTCCTATCTTCTTTTCTCCGAATTCTTCCTTAATGAATGGAATCAACACTCGGTCACAGGCAAAAAAATATGCCACATGGACTTTCCATATACCTTATTCTCATGTAATTTCAATAATCATTTCGATTAAAAAGAACTAACGGAAAAAAGCCAGAGAAAGGGAAAGAGAGAAAGTATTCGCTCGCGTGATCGATCTTGTTTTTCCGTTGGATTGTTACTTGACGATGTAATGCGAGCTATGTTTTGTATATATATATATATATATGAGAAAATTAAAACCTCTGAATTTAAAATACGTCTATCAAACGCGAGCGATCCCTCATTTATTTTCCGATGTATTGAGCACTACTCGATAAAATGCATGATCCAAAAGATCATTAAATCTTTCTCCGGGGTACACATGCTAATCCGATAAAAGTGAACTTGTGGAAATTTTGCGAAATTGCATAATGATAAACTATCATTTTACAATTTTAAAACTTGATTTAAATAATCAAGAAAATTTTTACGGGATTCGATAATACAGGCCATAGGTCATTCAACGATCGACCTACATTTGAATAACAAGTTACCTTCAAGATGGTCAACACTCTCCAATCATTTATAATCATTTATAGTAATATACGGGATATTATTAATCATTGGCTGAAAGTTGTATAATCAGCCTCTTTTTCCTCTCATTGTAAGCAAGTGTATGCAAGAGTTTAATTTCAAAATGTTTATCAACATAGAAAGTTGACGAATGATGCTTAATTTATATTAGTTATAGCGATCGATAAATCGAGAACGCATAATTAAAGCGAGCAGCTCTTTGAAAGTTCAAACAATTGACACACCATCATGAAAGTAACTTAATTTTGAAAGTCTTATCCTACCTTTTCAGAATACTATCGCTTTTCCTCTTCTTTTATTTTATGCCGTAGCTACTGATTGTGCGGTAAAATGACAGGTATAGTCTGTTGCGCACCCGGGGGTGGCTGCGGTGGCAGGTATTGCATGTGTTGTGGTGGAATTGATGGTATATGGGATGGAATTATAGGGCACATAATCGGATAGCTCGGTGCATGACCTTGCGGCGGAGGTTGCGGATATGTAGGCTGTGGAGTACCAGGTGGATTATAAGCTCCCGGTGTATGTGGTTGATTCGGATTGGCTGGGGACGGCGTTTGGCTAGGTGGCTGCTGAGCTACATGAGGATGCGGATGAGTGTGCGGACCCATATATTGTATACCGGGTGCTTGCGGCCCTTGCGAATCATGGTGATGATGGTATGGGGTGGCCATGTGGGGTGGCGGCGGTGCCTGAACCATTCGTACCATTTGTTGATACGCCGGTTGTCCTGGATAAGGCACCTGGAATGGATGTATAGCTGGCGCTAATAATGGCTGCCCCGTTGCTGCGGCCACTTGCATCTGAGATGCTATATCTGGTGCACGATGCTGCATCATAGGTACTGTAAAAATCGTATAATACACATATATATTCATTTTATGTTTGTGTGTGCGCGCGTGTGTATAATTATGAAATCGGCATAATTGAAATACAGGGGAAAAAATATAAATAAAATAACTTGAGAGAAAGAAAGAGCGATTTCAAGTTTGTTAAATGTAAAATTTATACGCGAAAACAAATTGTTTAGAAAAAATAAAAAATTTTTTTTCAAATTTCTACTAGTGTTGAAAAAAATTACACAATAATAATTAGATCTTACGAACTATGATATATTATTACTACATTCGTATTATTACGAATACACAAAGAAACTTGCGATACAAATGTATCGTGTAAGAATATTCAAGGAATACTGACCCTTCCGGAACCTTGCCACTTGTTGAGTAGGTGGTTGACTAAAAGCTGTCTGTGTTACATATGCCGGCATTACGACAGTCGCAGGCATAGTCGCTCCTGTATACTGAGGAGTTTGTGGTGTATGCGGTCGACTAGGCGTCGGTGTGCTAGGTGAACGCTATACATTGTAAAAATACAAATCATATTGTTTCCATTCCAGGAATCATTCTTTTATTCTAGAAAGAAAAAGTACGAAAAACTAGGAACATATACCATAGTATACGTTACATATTTTCTTACTTTCTCGTATGTTTCTTTTCAAGAATAGGAGTCTAGTTCAACTTTTCATAAGCTGTGATGTACATTACTTACCGGCGTGAATGGCTTGGCGTTTGGATTAAATTCTTTAGCGTTTGGATTTAAAGTAGATTTCTTAAAAGCAGTAGTTATCTTATCGACCGCAGGTTCCGATGGAGACTGTTGTACTGTGGAAGTATTCTGAGGAGTCTGAACTGGTTGTGATGGTGGTGGTAGTGGTGGCTGTTGTTGTTGTTGTGGTTGTTGTTGTGGTGATGATGGTTGTTGCTGCTGCTGCTGTTGTTGTTGTTGCTGCTGCTGCTGCTGTTGCTGCTGCTGCTGCTGTTGTTGAGGTGGACTTGTGGATCTTACTAATGGACCAGGTGGAGGCTTACTGGTAACTGTTTCTTCTTGTACAGTTTGATGTTGCTGATGAGAACTGGTATGCTGCTGTGGAGATGGTTGCTGCTGCGATTGCTGCTGCGGACTTGTATGTTGATGAGGACCTTGGTGATGCGGCTGATTCATCGAAGTGGTGGAATGTACATCTTGTTGATGCTGATGCTGTTGTTTTCTGGATATTTGAGGGGTATCCGAGGATCCCTGCGATTCTGCTAATTTAAATTCTGTAGCAAATTGTCTCAATTCCGAATGCTGTTCTTCTCTTCCACGTGGTGTAGGAACCTTAAAGTAAAACTTATAAGTTGCCCTGCGAGTTAAAAAAAAAAGAATTTGAATGAAAATATATATACCGTACCTTTCTATGATCTGATTTATGTATAACTATTTGCCCTTCTACAGAGTTTTGCTGCGTCAATGATGTATGTTGCGTAGATTGTTGCTGTTGCTGTTGTTGTTGCTGAGAAGATGCAACGTTTGATTGTGGAAATGGTGCTGGTGGAGCTTTGTCAGCTTGATAAACCTGTTGTCTGCCAGGCCGCTCACGTTTCTCTGTATTTATTTTATTCGGAGGTGTCTGTTGTGGCGGGAAACTTACTTGCGGCATTGAAGGAGTAACTTGAGGTTGCGATTGATTTTGCTGGATTACTATATAAAAAAAATGTATAATTATCGTCAAGGCGATCGTACAGAAACTATAATAGCGGCTTTCATTACAAGTTTGCTATGTAGAAAGAGCTATAATTATGATTCCAGATATATACGAAGAGCTGTGATCAATAGAAAATTGTTTCTGTATACACGGAATATTGCAGCAGCGTCAATTTTGATAACTTCGTAAAGTTGATTTAGTCGAAAGCATAATCGTCGCGTAGAGCAGATTATCGATAACGCTTTCCGTTCAATTTTCATCTTTAGAAGAAAATGCAAACGATACGAAATAATATTACCTTGCTGTGACTGCGTCGTTGATGGAGGCACAAATGGCGGTGGTGGATTATTATATGTAACAACCACTCCATTGGGCGGCATACTCATATTTAAGGATACCGGATGTTGCACCGAAGTATGAACAGGCTGTACTCCAACCGACATGTTCGGTTGTGGGACATTCACCGTAACCGTAGACGGAGAGGGTTGACTGTAGACATTCTTATTACTTGTGGTTCCTGGCGAAGACGGGGGTTCATTGGATCTCATCAATTTACTAGTGTTACCATTTTTCTTTTTCAATGGCGGCGGAATATATTTTCCTTCAGTGGGTCGTGTCTAAAATTAGATAACTAATGAGTTTGATGGATAAAAAAAAAAAATTTTCTGAGATATAATCTGAATCTTACCACAGCCGCAAATCTTTCCTCCTCATCGCCATTTTCCAGTTCTAATCTAGCTTTATGATTCGGTTGAGATTCGATCTCATTTGCTATTTCAGCAGCTTTTTGCTCCTGTTCCTTGTAATCTTTCGTATCTTTACGTTGTAGTTGTAGAGTATAACCGACCAAAGAAGGTTCAAATGTCGTTTGAACTCCGTATTCTTGTTCATTTTTACGAAACATTTCGTTGACGTCCCAACCGTTCTAAAAATTGAATAATTTTACACACAATTTATTTAATAAATAGGATAGAAAGTCCTCTTAAAATCCAAATAAATGTATATGCTTACAGCAGCACCATCCAATTCTAAATCAGCTCCGTTCATGGTAGTCGGTGGATCCCAGGGTTCGAGCTCCTTCTCACCGATCAAACCATTAAACTTACTAATGGCTGTGTCTGTTTGAAAGGTATCTCTTATAGCATAATCTAAATCAACGTCCTTGGCAGATATAGTAACAACGTCTTGTGGTTTAAAAATTAATTTCTCTACTACACTATCTACGCAAATCTTTCCAGAGCTCTCTACACGATGAGCTAATTCCAGCACTACGTCAAATTGACTCGAAAACGTTCTAAACACACCCTCGTACACGGAGCCATTTTGAGTTTGAATCTGTGTAAAAAAACAAAGTAAAGAATTTAATATTAATTTATCCCACAATAACATTGCACAAGTTATACGTATAATATGAACAATATAGTCATGTGTTTGCTACCTGTACAGTGTTGCCAACATGGCTAGTAACGGCATGCATAAAATGAGCATTATTATAAACCCCCTCTGCTGCAACATTCCTTTCTTGTGGTCCACGTGCTCGTGGAGATCTGGAAAAAGACATGGATAAAAAAAACATTATTTTTCTATATATAATCATCAATATATGTTGCTATGTTTTGGATATTATACCTGCTATTATGATCTTGACGAGGAAAGCCAAGTGATTGGCAGTACCTGTTATTTGTACGATTCTTCCTCTTGCTGTTCATTTTGTTTGATGGTTCTTCACCAATCGTTGATGGATTTCTGCCACCGATTTGTTGGAGGCTCTCTCGTTTCCTAGTAGGGACCGGAATTTTGACTACTTTCCCAATACTGCTTGACGTCAAAAATATCCGGATTTTTTTGTCCGTGGACGGGTACGGGACGTACGAATGTCTTTATGCAACGTTCTTACGTTTGTCGGTGTGACTTGAGACAACTGACGCAATGAGATGAAGAAAAAGAAGAACGAGGATATAAAGATAAAAATGAAGATAAATATGAGGATGAGATAAAGGATAAGGAAGAAAAAGAGGCTGGCGTGGCAACTATCAACATTCACGAGGACTTTTAGGTTATATATTGAAACAAACCTAAACGCAAAGCAGCACAAAGTGTGTGAACGTACGATGCACGAGGCAAAGTCTTGAAACTCAAAAATTGTGTGTTTTAAACCGCGGCTCGATACAGAAGCGAGATGCAGTCACGATCACAGCACGAAAATAATCCCTCAGACGAAACGGAGGACGCGCGTACGCGATATGTACATGCGTGACGGCTCGACGGGGGTGTAAGTGCACACGGACCAAGGCGTGAGCGTAAAAGCTGGCTTTTAAACAAGCACCACGCTCGTATCTCGATAATTGTCAACGACCGCGTGACGTAACGCCTTAAACGACGAGTGCTCACCGTTCTTCGACGACGAAGTATCAATACAGAAAGTTGCGTGCTACGGTTCGTTGTACATACAACTCTCAGCCAACGGGTACGTACCAACGGGGTTTACTCGGATCTATGGAAGGGAAAAAGAGAAGGAAGGAACGAGGGTGGGGGAGAAAGTGAGAGAGAGAGAGAGAGAGAAAGAAGGAACGTACCGACACTACCGACGATCGTGAAGAGTGCGAAGTGTAAACTATGACGGCCTGCGAACGACGCGTGCCAAGCCAAGTGCGGCGGCGAGGAATCCGTGAAGATGCGCGTTTCTGTCTCTCCTAGTTGTCAACTAATCAACATGTGGCAGAAAAATACACGACAGACTCGCAACCTCTCAACGTACCTACAAGTCGCCTGGCCTGATCAACCTGATCACGGTGACTCTTGGACGCAGTCGCCACCTGGTGAACATGTCCGGCCCGTTCACTTGGAATCGTGGCGCAATCGTGACTCTAATCTAATGGGCCGTCTACAATAGGTGCATTCAGTACGACGACCCCTCATTGAGCGCTTTAAGTGAACTTTTATATGTGTTTGGTTTATATTTTTAGATCTAATGGAATACGCCAATCACATGAGGCGTATCGCATAACCTCGCATAACCAATCAGTGATCAGTGATCTTTTGATTGGTTAAGGCCATCACACGTACACAAATTTTAGTAGGAATCGTAAGGTCTTAAGCAAATCGGCCAATCACAGTTTGGCGTATTAAAATGTGAGATCGTAATCTCTTGATTGTGATTGGTCGATTTGCTTAAGACCTTACGATCCCTACTAAAATTTTTGTACGTTTGATGGCCTTTACTCTAATAACGAAAATTCAGGTTTAAAAAAAGGTTAATTGGCCTTTGATCGGTCATATCTCGTTTCCTACCACATTTATCGAAAAACGGTTCAGACATTTTTGTACTTTTAGTAAAATATTTCGCGAACTATCCATCGTAGAGAAAAAAGTTATAAAGATAACTTGTAGAGCATGAAAAAACCTACAAAATGAGCTATTATAACTTCAAAAATCTTCAATAGAAGCCGAGTTATTCAAAAAACAAATTTTTTGGGGGTTTTTAAGCTTAGCAAATTTGCCTCTTCCTTAATCACTTCGAAAACTTAGAGTTAAGCTTTTTTAGACCCCTCACCCCACATGCCAGAAAAAGAAAATCGCTTTTTCCAATTTTTGCAAGGCAAAATGACAATTTGACTGGACTATTGGTGTATTCTTTTAAATCATCCAATCAGAATTTTAAATCTGGAAGAATACACCAATAATAGCGAGCGCTCACCCAACTGTTGAGTCCGCTGAATGCGCTCATTATATCCGATTTTCGTCATACGACGACTCTGCAACCAATCAGAAAACAGGATTTTGCTTCTTTTTTATGATACGATTTTTCTGATTGGTTGCAGAGTCGTCGTACGAACATCGGATGCAGTGTGAATCCAGCATTATACGGCAAATACGCCTCATGGAACAGCCCCTAAATGCACCCAAGAGGTCACAGAACATGAAGAAAGCATATTTTTAGCGCTACATGTAGTCGTATGACAGATTTCCTAACCTCAACAGTTGTTAACTTTAACGCTTAATATCTCGGTTCAGAGGGCAGAGCGACACTTTTTATTGCTAGATTCGTTCGTTTCGTGCAAAGACGCATCGAATGAATGTATTTTTATCAAAATTTGAACTGAGCGGGGTATTCTATATCCCTTTACCTGTGTTTCAATGTTTTTTTTTTTATAAATAAGAAGTAAAAAGAAAAAGATCATAATGAAAACACAGAAATGGAAGGAGCTGGATGTGGGATTGAGTGATTCTATACTGAAAACTCTCGAGCAGTTGGGATTTTCCTATATGACACCAATTCAGGTTATACATATACATATATATCTTATGATACATATATGTACTGTGTGTGTCATTGTACATATAAATGGAAATATGTTAGAAATGTATGTGAATCATTCAAAATATTATATATTCACATATTATTATTATTATTATTATTGTATAGGCAGCTTGTATACCTTTATTGTTAAATGGTAAAGATGTTGCGGCAGAAGCAGTTACAGGTAGTGGCAAGACCCTTGCTTTTCTTATTCCTCTATTGGAAATATTACAGGTAATCTTTTATTATATGCATTTATCTTTTTAAACAGATTTAGTATAGCAAAATGATGATAGATATAAAAACAAATTTTAAAAATAGTTCATGATTGCATACTATTCTAAAGATTTATGTGATTGCATTACATATAAAATAAGCATAATGTATTTTTTTAATGTGTGCATAGAAACGAAATGAAAAATGGAAAACTATGGAAGTAGGAGCGATAATAGTCAGTCCTACAAAAGAATTGGCTTTACAAATTAGTGAAATTCTAGAAAAGTTCTTAAAAACGATTCCATTGTTAAAGCAAGTATTACTGGTTGGTGGTGTGACGCTTCAGAAAGATACAGAAAACTTAAAAAAAGGGGCAAATATTATTGTTGCTACACCTGGTAGATTGAAAGATATTCTGTCTAATCACATCAATTTGGGTCTGAATATAAAATCTTTGGTATGTACCTTATTGTTATAATGTCATTTTTTATATGACATGGTATTAAATTATTAACTAGGTACACTCTTATTTTTCTAGGAATTTTTTGTATTAGATGAGGCAGATAGATTATTAGACTTGGGATTCTCTGTTACTTTAGATAGTATTTTAAGTTATTTGCCACGTCTTAGAAGAACAGGATTGTTTTCTGCAACACAGACGAAAGAATTACAGCAATTGATCAGAGCAGGACTGAGAAATCCAGCATTGATTGTTGTGAAAGAAAAGTCTAATGTCTCTACGCCTATAAATTTAAAAAATAGTTTTATAATTGTTGAGCCTGAATATAAGTTTCCAGTAATGATAGATTTTATACGTTCAGTAGGATTTGAAACAAAATATATGATATTTTTACCTACCTGCGCAGGTGTGGATTATTTCAGTCGAGTTATACAGGTGTAAGGGTATAATTAAAAAATATTATATATCAAACAAAGTAAATAAATTAAAAGGTCGAACATATACCACACACTGTCATGAGTTAATGAATTTTGTCTATATTTTAAAATAAATTTACATAAACGTTTCGGCTTTAAATGTGACAATCTTCAGTATACAAAAATTAATAATATTATTATTAATAACATAATCATTGTTATTAATTTTTGTATATACTGAAAATGGTCACATGTGTCCTTGGCGACACCATTCAAGATTAAAGTGATAAAATCAGTAAATAGATCTTTTTAAACTGTACAACTTTTATCGTGAACACTTTTCTGTAAAACTTATATTTTTCGAGATATTTAGAGGTTCCTATCTTTTTTGGACACTCTGTATATACATACGTATGCATATTTGCAGATTATTACCATCGATAAACGTACTTGCTTTACATGGTAAAATGAAAAGTAAGAGATACAAAGTGTTTGATAAATTTCGATCTTCCGAAAATGGCATTTTAATATGCACAGATGTAATGGCTCGTGGAATCGATATATCGGAAATAGACTGGGTGTTACAATACGATCCTCCCAGTACAGCTAGCAATTTCATACACAGGTAACATAACAGGCGCTACATTACATACGTCGAAACAGATATAGTGATACTTTAAAAATTTATTCTCTAAAGTTCTAAAATGTTAAATTTTATTGTATAGATGCGGTAGAACTGCGAGAATCGGTAATGAAGGAAACGCATTGCTATTTCTTCTAGAAACAGAGAGTGCATATGTAGATTTCGTTAAAAGAAACCAAAAAGTCGAGCTGCGTCAGATGGAAAGAGAATTAAACGAGAACACTGTTCACGAATGCTTACAGTGTATGAGGCAGATGCAACAAAAGGATCGACTTATGTTTGATAAAGCCAATCGTGCCTTTGTTTCATACGTGCAGGCATATAGTAAACACGAATGTAATTTAATTCTTCAGTTAAAAGATATTGATTTGGGAAAACTGGCAATGGGTTTCGGTCTTTTGAAAATGCCAAAAATGCCGGAGCTTAAAAAGAATAACATATCGTCTTTTGTTGGTCCTGAAATTGATGTAAACACAATACCTTATGTAAACAAACAACGTGAATTGCGCAGAATTAAAAGATTGAGCGAGTATCAGAGCACTGGTGTTTGGACAAATAATCAGAACAGATGTAAACGAAAGCGAGCGGAACCCTGGTCTGAAACTAAAAAGAGAAAACTCGAGAAACAAGAGAGACGAAGTAAACAAAAGCAAAGGAAGGAATTGAAACAACAATCTTTGACTGTTTTTAATAGAAAAAAGAAAAAACAAATAAACAAGGAAGATGTTGAACAATTAGCGAAAGATATAGCATTAATTAAAAAATTTAAGAAAAAGAAGGTAACACGTTTTTTCTATATTACAAAAATAAGTTCGTCCCCCCTTCACCTCCACCTCCTTTTCCCCCGGCGTCATTGTCTACTTTTGTATTTTTATATACATATGTTTTCATTTAATTGCAGATATCACAAGAGGAATTTGATGCAGCTTTTCAAGTATGAAAATGTTGGACATGTAATTGTACAAGACACCGAGATTTAAGAGACATCTCGACTAAAACTCTCATTCTCTTGATATTTTCAATATACGTGTTCTCAAAATATATTGTACGTATAAAACTTATGGTAAAATGTAAATGTAATTAGTGTTTTCTTATGATTTTCCTTTCCTTCGAGTTCTCCAATGATTTACAAATATTCGTATCATTACAGAAGTAAATGAAACATTATAGAAATATTTAGTTATATTTATGACAATATTTTTGCATGACAAATATTTTTGTGAAATATGGATTTCAAAGGATTAATATGGATTAATTTTCATTATCTTTGTATCATTAAGATTCAAGTTCAATTGAGCTAAACGTATGAATTAACGTACATACAATAAAACACAAGACTCGTTCCTCCAAGGTCTACCACTGCTCTTGCTCGTCGTATGTATCTTCGTTTAGTTTTTAAGAGTGTCCCCACTTTCGTGGCGGGGCCGGGATAACGCAGTAGAGGGGAGCAGGTATATGCTTGACAGTGTATGCATCCGAATGTGTGTATGTGTGTGTGTACACTGTCAAGTACACACATATACCTTTTGAAAGAAAGAGATGACTGTTTATGCCTCGAAAAAACCAACACATCATTGGTGTGAATAGTCGCCTTACATGATTCATACTGATTCATACACATTTGTGTTGTATGTCGAGTGACACAAGATAAGTTTGCATTGAAGATAGAATTTTATTTTTCCAATAGTGTGTGTCTTATTCTTTATGCTGGAGGATGGAGGAGGAAACGACAAATCGCCCAAAGTGGCTGTTGGAACTGGAAAATCGTAAGCGGAAGGTACATCTAATTTCAATATGTAGTTTGATTGATGAATTTGATTCGATAGATGGGAAAGGAATGTAACGTATACAAAATTGAGATTAAAATGTAATTGTCTTACGTTTACTCAGCCACGTTTAGCGCACGAAGCTGGAGCTGGTGCACCATGCACAAACTGCAATTCCTCGTGTCCTGGTCTTGATCTTCATTTTTGGAGAAAAATTTGCAAAAACTGTAAATGTGGTCGGGACGACCACGATGTTGATGACGATGAATTTCCACAATTTGATCTGCTATTTGGATCAAGCGGAAAATTTAAAAAGAAATCCATGCGTACGTATTTCGTGTTTGTGTGTGTGTGTGTGTGTGTGTGTGTGTGTGTGTGTGTGTGTGTGTGTGTGTGTGTGTGTGTGTACGCGCGCTTATATTAAAATTTTGATCTTTAGAATTGCAAGTAAATAACAAGAAACAAAACGATGATGAAACTACATTTGAATGGGTGCCACCGGATACAACTAAAGAACTTGCTATGGATTACATGAAAGCTTTGCCCATGGAAAAATTGCCGATTAAAGGATCAGTTGGTGCTGTTTTGAGAAGGCAATTACTGCAGAAACAACTACCGCTTCATGATATTGATTATAAAGTTTGCGATGAACTTAGTGAGCAAGAGCAGATACAATTTGAAAAATACTTAGAAAACATAAAGAAATATGTAGGACAAGGCAAAGTGATGAAGGTAAGTAATGGTAACTTGTGATTATACATCAATAATATACCTTATTAGTTACAGATTTGTAAAATCAAGTGTTATAGATATTGAAGACTTGCTTAATTAGAAGAATTAATTTTTCTAGCGCACATTTTGTCTCATATAATACAAATATTATTATTTTCACAGATGTTCGGTGCCCGTCCATTCGACCGTTCTTTAATGACACCTGTCAATGCAACTGATATGCAAAAGTGCAGTCCACAGCATAAATCCCATGTACTTTCTACTGGTGTTCAATTACGTACACCGAGTAGCTTCGCCATAAAAGATCCATTGTATGCGAGGCACCTGTATGATGCTCAAAATAAACAAGCTGCTGCTACAGCCATAAATAACAATGAGATCTTAACGAGAAGTACAGAAGAGTATAATTGTATATTAGATAATGTGTCTGCTAGTAGCACCATCGTCAGATCGCAACCAATCGAAGGAAAATTGATTTATGAAAACTTTCAACGTGGACCCACGCATGATGATACCGCATTGGTAGACGAAAGAGCTGTAGATGACAAGGTAGTTAATTCATCGATTTTTACACATCTCGCAGAACAAGAAATCGTACCTACTCGTGAAAAACATACTTCTCGAAATTACGCATCTTGCGAAGGAAATGCTTCCAGACGATATAGAGAAACGTTGAACGACACCATGATGTGCATCCCACATCGAGAAGCTGTTGATGATGAAACAGTTCTCTTTGTGGAATCCATGTTTGCGGATGCGCTTCTTCCACCTAGTGCTATACACGTTAATGATATTATTGGAAGCACATTGGACGAGGAGGGATTGACATTTATAAGAGAGAAACTTGCCAATAAATATAATGTAGCGCAGAATCCAACAATGTTATACACTGCTGTGCCTAAATTGTCCCGACCGTTAGACTCGAGTGACATATTACATCCACGTGATGGTGGAGGTAAGAAAAAAAACAATTCTGCACGTATCAATAAGCCTGTAGGGACAACGCCTATTATCGCTGCTACGAATTTACTCCCTGCGGAAAGCTTCGCAGAAGAGGCAAAAATGAACACTCCTTACGAAGCAGAGAGGAATACGTATAAACTTCAGTCTCAAGTAATTGACTCAACTGTTGTACCTGATAGTATCAAACTAAACGAACGAAAGCGATGCGACGTGCTGTCGAATAACAAAACGGCGAATAATGATTCGTTGGTGACGGATACATTTCCAGCCACAATGGAAAGCACTATGGATCTACATGCATTGTCGAGTAAATATAATTCTACAGATCCCGTATCGACACAAACTTCTGATTTGCAAAATCCTGTCGATACAAAGTCCAATCCGTTGCAAGTCGAATTGAACAGTTCGATGGTGCAGTCGTCCGTAATACATTCCGAACAGTTGCAAAATCAAGTGTTTCCTCACATTGTTGGAGACACCAATGAACAATGCGCACAAACGCAACATACGGATTGTCTAAGCGATGCTATTGAGGGTTTAAAGGTAGACTCGACAAAAATGCAGAAATGCGAAAAATGCCATGACGACATTCGTATTGGCAACGTAGTCGTAATCGCGGAGAAGGCTAATAACGCATCCTGGCATCCTGGGTGCTTCGTTTGTTCGGTATGCGACGAATTGTTGGTGGATCTCGTGTATTTTTATTATAAGAATAAGTTGTATTGCGGAAGAGATTTGGCTACGTTTCTAGGAATTCCTCGATGTTTCGCTTGTGATGAGGTAAACAGTTCATACTTAAAATAATATACCTACTTAACAGTGATGATTCAATAAATTCCTTCTGTTTGCTGTAGTTGATCTTCGTACGGGAGTATACGGTTGCAGAGGGACATAATTATCATGTGAAGCATTTTTGTTGCTGGGACTGTGACATGCCATTGGCTGGGCAACAATATATTACCGAAAACGATCGACCACTATGTCTTCCTTGTTATCAAAAATCATATGCAAAAACATGCGTTGCCTGTAATGTAGTGATTGCTGCTGATCAACAAGGAGTAGCTATAAAAAATTTAAATTTTCATGCAACTCAAGACTGCTTTTGTTGCTACAGCTGTAAGAAAAATTTATTAAACGGAAGAATGGCGATAAAGGAAGATAAATTGTTTTGCAGTAAAGTATGCATCGCCAAGTTTTGTAACTAGCGTATCATAGGTAAAAAAAAATAATAAAAAGTTTATCTTTTGATATGTTGTGAGAAAAATAATCATAAATCTATTGAGAATATAAGTAAGAAATATCAAGTGTTAACAAGATGTTTATTGACATCTTACAAGAAAAGTTCCTCGACAATTCCTAAATATTTTCAGATATTTTTTTACTAAAATTCAGGTAAAAGATTAAAAAAATGTTTAATATAACTTTGAAAAAAATTTGAGTCTAAGCAACACAAACAAACTATAATATATATTGTAATATTGTAAATCAAAATTAGTAGAAGCTAGAGATTTCACGCGAGACTACATTTATTATTTTCTACAACTAGAAATCGTGAAACCTATAGGATAGCATAAAGAAGTATCTATCAGTAGGGAACGGTAATAATAACTATTTTGTATCGCTGTTTATATATATATATATATTGTATTCTATTGTCATCCTCTGATTTTCTCGATAAAAATTCGCAAACATATGAGAATATATTGCCCCGTTACTCGTGAGTACGGTCGCAAATTTGGTGCCCAACGTGGGGCTTTGAGTTAAAAGATCCAATAATCAATTGCGGATTCCGAGAGCGAGAGAGATTTATTGAAGTATATTTTGTTGAACTTAATTTTCTTGAATTATATGAATATATATGCAAATGTTTATGTGTATGTCTATGTTATACTTATTGCTAATAGATTGTCAATTTGTGTATTTCATATATTTCACACACAAACCTACTTTCCAAACTATCAAAATAATAATTTTTCCAAATTTTTCAAAAAATATGTGAAATTTTTAATTGTGTCAATTATAGATAGAAAATATATATTGTTGAATCATTGGGCGCATTCAACAGAAAAGAGCGCTACGAGAGCGCTCGCTGTTATTGGTGTATTCTTCTAGATCATCCAATCAGAATTTTAAATCTGGAAGAATATACCAATAACAGCGAGCGCTCTCGTAGCGCTCTTTCTGCTGAATGCGCTCATTAAACTACCAAATTAATAATAATTTCTCCGAACCTATTCCACACACACAAACCTACTTTCTAAACACACACTATCAAAATAATTAACTATTCCAAACCTATTCCACACACGAATTTACTTTCTAAACTACCAAAATAATAATATTTTTCAAAATCTTAAAAAATCTTTTTAATTCCAACCCAAGTAAACACTTACACACTGCATTTTCACTTTGCATTCACTACCGTCTCTTAATTATCAAAGAAAAACATTGAAAGAAACAATATTTTTAGAAATAGACAAAATTTAAATTTAAAAATAAATTATAACGATATTTGTATTTAATTATTTATAACATTGAGAATAATCCGATCGGTGTCGAAATGTATAGTTATATCAGCTTATATTATTATTACTTGAATTAAAGTGGTCATTATAATACTGGTTCTTTGCCTCTATTTTTTATTTATATTATTTAAAATTAAATTTCAAAAAGTTTCCTTAGTACCGATATAGTTACAAAAAAATTCTCATTTTCAATGATAGAAAATAAATCCTCAAATTCCAGGTTTTTCTTTGAGATAGTAAACCTTGAATAAATATAAAAGATAATGTGCATTAATTATTAATAGGATTTATAAAAGTGGAACCATCCATAATTGGTATAATCTATCCTATCTACATCTTATGACGCACACACGCGCGCTCACGCACCCACACACGCACACGCACACCTCTCTAATGATTTAAGTAATTTAGTAAGGTCTCGGAGTAGTGCAAAGGTTTAGGACGCTTGCACAGAATGCAAGATTCGGTTCCGACTGAGGTAATATTTTTTGCAATAAATTATTTACAGATTATATTAAGATCTGTCTAATAGAGATGTCTATTATATATCCAAATTTAATTGTGATATTATTTTAATAGTTTAGCTGCGTTTTAAGTCCGCGAGAAAATTTTTGGCGCATAGTTCAAAAGATATGTATGTATATATACTTACATATATATATATATATATATATATATATACATGCGAGTAGTATATACATAATTAACATTAAATTATTTAAGCATTAAAGATCCAATTTCGACCGTATTTATAATATTTCTTATTTTCTGTTTATTAAGTCAAATGTATGGTTTCTTATTGTCTAGCAATTTTTAGTTGTGTGCATTTTGGTATTGAAGACGGAAGAAAAGGATATAATAAAATAGTATATCTTTTCGTTGTTTTTTATAATTATATTTGAAGATATGAAAGAATAACATCTCTGATTGATCCTTTTTAAATGCACATTTAAAAGAAACGAATTGCTTTTTTTTTATCTATATATTATACGCTACACATCAGTTTTTAATATGTACTTAAAAATATAATTTTTTCATTTAAACAAACCGCGTCATTCATTTTAATCAATCGATAATATAAATATGATAAAATATCTTTTTTTACTTTTAGTTTTTTTTCTTATTTATATGTATACATTACAATTTATCATTATATATACCAAAAGTTGTTACACAAATTCTAAAATCATCTTTGTATACAAGCTATCAATAATTTATATTAAGTAGAAATAAAAATTTTTAGCTTTCCGTTTTACAAATATAATACCTATTAGAGAAGAAAGCCCAACATACTGATAAATATAATGCTTGCTAGAAAAGATAGCTCGACATACTAACATCACTGATCAATATTGTTAACGTAATACACAGTACATGAAAATTATATGATTGATAGCCCACTATAATATTAATAAAAAAGATAACTGAATACGAAAATATGAAAATACAAAACATTCAACATAGACATAGAACAGGCCAATGTGTACGTGTGTGAACCTGGCGTCTGTTTTTTTTTCGCTTTAAAGGGCAAAACTATTAGTTTTATTTAGAGATATAGAATTATTAAAAATACATTCACTCTCAATATTTAATGAGTTTCCACGAAATGATACATCAACTTCACACACACACAATGTGCACACAGGACATATACACAATTGGCACCTGTTGATGTTTCAATATGTAAATATTGACATTATATATGCTATGTTCTCTACTCCGAATCACTATCAATAACAATTTGAATACGGCTAAATTTCTTATACTCTTGACTTCGCGGTGATGTGTCTGGAAGTGTCCTTTCAACATTATTCCTATTTCTTCGTGCGCGCGTAATTCGTCCTGAAATAAAAACAAATTTAATGTTGTGCACAATGTCTATTATAAAATAAATAAATGTAACATAGATTGACAAGAAAACTATAATATTAACCTTCAGATATAATGTTTGACTTATCCAATTCAGATACCTCCTTCATCTTTGCTTTCTCTTCTCTTGCTCGTTTACATTTTGCAAACGTTATTCTACCATGAACTCCATTTTGCTTTATTATTTCCTTTAGACGATTAATTTGTGCAGTAAGAGTTCGACAATCAGTAAAAACGCGATAATGTAATCTCACACCAAGAAAGGATAAATACTTTTTTAGATTCTTTATCTGTTTTATCTGTTTATTTTCTATCTGAAAATTTAACATCTTGTAAGAAAAATACATTATGTGTAATGTGATTGTATTATTGTAGGATTTATCTGTTGGATAGAAACTTACAGCATTATTTCTTCCCTTTCTACTTTTCATAGAGTTCTCTTCCGTAGAATTACTGTCACTTTCACTTTTCGAAGATTCCACATCCGATAATTTTTCCTCCTGTCCATTCTTAATTTGAACTGTTTTATTAGCTTTCTCTGCTGTAGCTGTATTCTCATCATCAGATACATATTTAGTACTTTTTTTGTGAGAATTTCTTATATCTCTACCTCGTCCTCTTTTTGATTCGCCCGAGCGATGTTTGTCGGTTGATTTTTTCATAGTTGGAGATTTTACAATTTTCTTTTTTGTCCGTGGATTGTAATCCTCATCTGAATTACTATTTTGATTATCTTCTGATTCAGAAGTCTTTAATTTATTAAAACTTGTTTGCGAGATTTTTCTCTTCGCCTTGTTTTTTTGCGATATCTTGAACGAGTCAGTGATTTGTTGCGAATCATCAGACTTTCCTTCTCCTTCTGATGAATAGTCTAATTCTGATTCATTTGGCTCAGCCTTTTCGATTATTGTCTTTGGTCGTGGCTTAGCATCTTTTTCGTCTTCACTGTCAGAACTAGATGCATCTTTTTCGTCTTCATTGTCAGAATTAGATTCATCACTCGCACGTTCCACCGAAAGCTCCAGCCCATTTATCACTTCTGTGTCCACAATATATTTCTTAGCAATATGTCGTTTTTTCATTTTATTCTCCTTGTTATTTTCCTCTGTCTCTATTGTTTTGTCAATTTCTTTAACCTCATTGCCTGTACTTTCTTCCTCGTTTTCAGAAACAGACATCGCACTTGCACTTGTAATAGGCTTTTGGGATAAATTATCCTATTTTTAGAGAGAATTAAGAACAATTTATTATATATAAACAATTCATTATATATAAAATCACATGATAATCTGTTTATTATATGGATATTAAACTCGGCTATTAAACAAAATGTCTCATGTTTAAAGAGGTATTCTAGTGTGTTTACTTATATTTTCAAAGTAAATTTTGGGAATTGATTTTATAAAAATGGTTAAACCTACACAGAGCTAATGTTTTGCACTTATATTTATTCATATTTGATGAAACTCCTCAAATTTTTTCAAAGCTTTTTATTGTATGTTCTATAAAATATAGATAGACGCATAAGCTATAGCGCGAAAAATTGTTTCTATCGGGCGCAATAATTGCCGCCGTCCTCGTCATTTAAAATAAATTCTTTTATTTTATTTTTTACGGATATAGATACTGTTAGGCTCTCTAATAAATAATAGGAAGAAAAATTGACAAAATGGTAGCTCACAAAACAAGTACTTTGATTTTTAGTAAAAAAATTTGCCTGGAAACATAATTTAAAAAATCATCAAAAAGTTACAGGATCAAATGGTAGCCTAGTATGTACGTAACGCGTGTGTAAAAGTGCAAATCAATCAACCGACAAGTAGTTTGTAAGAAAAATATTTGTCCAATTTGAAAAATGTTTCGAGAAAAACACATTTGAAACTTCAAAGTTTTTCATGCAATTCCTATAGCTTATTCAATTTCATAAATTTCGTCTAACGTATTAGGGATCACATTTTCAAGATTCCGAACTACAATAATATAAAAAAATTTTTTGATTTTTTTAACCCGACACTAGAGAATATAATAATAATGGAAAAATATATACATATATAATTAGACTCCCTATAATTAAATAACAATGATAATTTAGGCAGCTGTTTAGGAGTCAACGCAGAAGGACAAGCGCAACAATTAAATTCTAAAATATACTTGAGAATATCCCCATAAGTTGATTCCAATAAAACGGTAAGTTTAAATATTGCAAAATAGACAAAAAATGTAGCTAAAAGCTAAAAAATTTGTAATAGAAAGACATTATACTATAAATAAGATATATGATAAATAAGAGTGATATAAAAGAGAATCAATTTTCTTAAATTTTGTATTAAGTTGCTAATGCAACTTAATTACCATGTATAATTACCATGTTTTCTACAATTTCCTCTTTAATATCTATTTTTCTAGGATTTTTTTTTAAAGTAATGTTAATCTCATCTCTTTTTTCATTTTCTTGCTCTGAATCACTTCCTTGTTCCTCCTTAGCCTTTTTGTGTATATCTAATTCTAATTGTGATGCCTCTTGTATATTTTGCTGGTCTTCTGGACAAAATTTTTCTACTTTTATAAAACATACCTTTGTATCATTTTTCTCTAAAATAGTTCCAGAGTTATCACTTTCTGATATATTATCTAACTGTTCATTAAATGAACATTGCTTTTTTTTAGGTGAATCTATTTCATGCTCAGAATATTTTACTTTTGGCCTTTTCATTGATGTATTATTTATAGAATCAGATGATAATTGTAGTATATCCATATTTTCCTCCTCAGTATCACCGTGATTAGATTCTATCATTTTACGACAATAGTCTGAAATAGTTGAAAAAAATTTTATCAATAAGTGTAATATTTTATAAATGACAATAAATGTAATTGTCATTATAAAAATGTAAAAAGTAAGTGACAATTGTGAGTATGTGCGACTGCATGTTTAGGAAAATGTAGGTATAGAGAATTATCAAAAATAAATAACAAATTTACATTTTTTTTTTTCAATTTGATAAGAAAACATTATTCCATGTTTATGTTGTGTATTTATTTTTCAATAACAAAATGTATCAAAGATATATTATTTCAATGATGTACGACGGAAATGAAAATAATTTTCCTTTAAGACAACTTACATATCGAATAATGTGGACTCAGAATCAATGGTGTAAAAAGAGAATTTGAGTAGCAATTGAATGAATAATTATTATCTAAGCGTTATTTTTATTCTACAAAACACGCATGACATCACCTTGTAGCGAAGTATAGGTAATTCTAAATTATACGTACTGCAACTTTACGGTACAAATTCACGTCTTAAAGTCACAAGATCATAACAATTTATTTCATGGATGTATGTCCATATGTACTACGTATGTTCAATACGTTATATACATACATTTGCGCGGCAAAATATATATATGCAATCCAAGGTTACCAGACCAGTAGGTTTGGTACTTTTTGCACTATACCGCTAATATCCCTAGATGTAAGGGTGCAATTACTAGAATAACCTAGGAAACTTTCCAACAAGCGACAAACTGTGGCTACGTTCAGCAGACTCAACAGTTGAGTGAGCGCTCTCTATTATTGGTATATTTTTCTAGATTTAAAATTTGATTGGATGATCTAAAAGAATACACCAATAACAGCGAGCGCTCACTTAACTGTTGAGTTTACTGAACGTAGCCATTGGACACATTTGGTGTA
The DNA here is from genome assembly GCF_001594065.2 of Cyphomyrmex costatus. Lineage (NCBI taxonomy): Eukaryota > Metazoa > Arthropoda > Insecta > Hymenoptera > Formicidae > Cyphomyrmex > Cyphomyrmex costatus. Next base: position 1,190,320 of record NW_017276095.1, read on the forward strand.
TCCAGAAGTACGACCGCTCACTGATTTTAATTTCTATCTTTAACTTGACATTTTTATAACAAGTCAAAGATTAGAAAAGTTTTATTATTTCAATTTCATGATCCGAAATATTATTAATTAATGATTTTACATTGACGAAATAAATATTTCTCTACTTAATAAAAAAGTTATATCTTATTTTTTCATAGAAAATATACAATTTTGATTTTTTCGATCTGCGAATTCATTTATCTCATAGTATGCTTAAATTTATTTTGCATGTATAACAATTATAACAAAATAATACTTAGCTGGTGTATTTAAAAAAAAATGTATATGTATATATACAACATATGTACAATAATACTTAATTTTTCATTATAGAGGGAAAGCTCTATAATTATTATTAGTTGTAATTTCCCATTTAATAATATAACTAATATGGTATGGAAAATTGTAATTAACAATTATACAATATTAATCTCAATATTATCTTATGAAATAATGTATTATTTAAATTTTCGTTTCTTTTGTAATAATAACTTTTATTACAACATTCTTTTGTACGCAGGATTATAAGATATTAAGAAAATATATGCAATGCAGTAGGAACCATTACCATGGTGTTCTTTTTGTACACAGAAATATAAGATCTTAAGAAATTGTGTGCAATGTAGTAGGAATCATTACCATGGTGTTAACTACAATATCCTTATTATTTATTTTTATCTTCAATAAAAATTTACGTGATATTATCTTCATTATTTACTTCATTTAATGACATGTATCATTTGTATAAAATATTTGATATCAATTATAGTTGGTGCAAAGTTAAATTCTATTTTATCCACATCCACGTTATTTATTTTATTCTAATGACATGTACCATTTGTATAAAAGATTTGAGTATCGTTCGTTTTGTCTCTCGAGAGCTGCTCAGAGTCGCTCCGAACGAACCTAGCATACTTGGATGCGGTCTATTTAATGTTGTAGATACCTCAAAACATACTTTGATTGATCAATTCCTAAAATTTTTTCTTCTGATTGATCAACGAAGCATTTGCAGTATTAGTATTAAATGGATCACATCCAAGTACGCTGGGTTTACTCAGAGCGACTCCGAGCAGCTCCCGAGAGACAAAACGAACAATACTTTGATATCAGTAGTCGGCGCCAAGATTCAACCAAATTAAAAAGTAAAACACAAGTGATATCTTTAATCTTTAAGAACCCATATAGTACTATTATTTAAATTCTACTAAATTAAAAAGTAAAACCAATGTGGTAATATCTTTATCTTCATACAATGAAACCTAAGTGTATATGCCTTTGTATTATTATTAAAAGATCTTCCTATTCGAAACCAAGTGATTTAATTCTTCTTTAAAAAAATTATATCACAATTAATTTAAAAACAAAATGAAAAAAATTTATTTAAACAGAAAACTTTTTTATGTAAAAACACTTTGCGCTGCTAGAGCGAATAAGAAAAACAATGAAAACTATCTAAAAGCTATAATAATTAATATAAATATATGTAAAGGTAATGATATTAAGGGTACTTTACTCTTGAGCGCGGCTCTTCGCCCAAGGCTTTTTTGTTCAAAATTCGGGTTTGTAGTGCTAAATACTACAGTAGTAATATCACCAATTTTTACCTGATAAATTAAATTCCGTAAACAGTTAGATCTTAAATTTAATCTTTATAACATTATTACATAATTTTTTCTTGTCATCAAAATAATCAGTTGTCTTTTGATTGTGACGAATTATACGTTTTCCATTTTTCTGTGAACTCTAACATTTTTATTCTTTGTTCCTCAAAACTTTGTCTTTTTGGTTTCCGCCACAAATTATGATCCAAATCCAACATTCCTCCTATTATTTCCTAAACAAAAAAAAATTATATATAAACAAACGCACACACGCACATATCATCAATTTACATTGAAAACTGAAGTTTTTACAAGTGAATAATTTCCACAACTTTGTTGTGTGTGTGTGTGTGTGTGTGTGTGTGTGTGTGTGTGTGTCTCACCTTGGCAAAATTTTGCGGAAACATTTCTTCGTCCTCGATTACATGAGCATAACCAAGATGTGAAGCAAATTCGACCATAAAGTAAGATAAACCATTTGGTATAGCATGACGTATACCTTTACATGTTAAATCAATAATTTTCTTGTTCATGGACCATTCAGTTTCACATTCCAACAAAGCTTTCTACAAAAAAGAAAAATCGAATATAAAAATTTATTTAAAATACAGTAGTATCTTATAATACAATGATTTATTCACCTTAAAATATATCGGTGCCAACTCTCCAATCTTTTTCGGCAGTGGAATACACTCTAATTGCATATGTGAAAATTTATTACGTACTTTGTATACTTCAAAAAATATCGGATAAAACTCTTCGTCTGAAAACATTTTTGTTAATTTCCTTTTAAATTCCTACAAAAAGAAATTCATCGAGCAATTTCATGTTGTCATGTCAAAGATCAATATAATACTAAATACACAAGTAAAAATTACCATCAATCTATTCCACACATCTTCATCTAATTGTAATTGACATGCCACATGCTGTATAGGTGTCAATATACAATGACCAGTACTTAAGGAAGTACAAGCAGGCAAGCTTAAGCAAATCACAGAATCCATTGTAACAATCATATGTTTTAACATATTTTTCGAATCAAGGCACCACCAACAATTATCCATACATTTAGATAATTTTTTGTGTTCTTTAATTGCCTGTGCACGATCACACTTGTCTTGTCTCGCTTCCGAATCTGTTTGTGCAATTTGTTGCTCAAATATATCATCCATATCATCTATGTTCTACAAAAGAAGATATTATTTTTAATTTCCACATTTGTATCATCTTTAATTCATCAGTTAATCTACCTTAGAAGTGAGTTTAGTGAAAATTGCTTCATCTTCAATTGTGGATCTTCCTTTTTCTCGTTGAAACTGCAATAGAAATTTATGTTATATTGTGTTAAAATTTTTCGAGATTCTAATCGTTTGGATAATTTACCATTTCTTGTAGAGAATATTTATCATCATCTGCGAAATGGCGTACTCTTTCACCGGAAATATATGTCTCGACAGTTTTCTTATTTCTGTAATTTTCTCGTTTAGATTCACTTCTGGGTTGTATTGGTCTTGCGGTACCTAATGCATACATTTTTATAGAATTTTAATATAGACAATTATTTATTTTCATCTTTATGTTTTAAATTAAACATTCTTTATTACAGAATTGGCTCTTAGCCCTTCAATTGTTCTATTTTGATATATTTCAAATCAAGACTATGAGCCATACATAAACATGTATTGTTGATGTGCCCAAAAAATACAGTTAAAATAAATACAATTAAAATAAAAACCTGTTTGACGTTTCGACTTCGATCGAGTCATTTTTAATGATATAAACATGAAATTTAGAAAGATATGTACCTTTTGCATCAGTTCTTGTGAGAATTACATTCTCCTCTTGCTCACTGGTATTACATGATGCAATATGTTTTCTTGCGTATTCTAATTGGATTTTTAGTTGCGCCGCTAATTCCTAAATAAATAAATCATTTCAAGTAAGTTTAAATTGTAAATAAGCTAAAAATGAACAACAATTAATAGAACAGCAAGCATACATCATCACCCATTAATTCAGCTTTAATGATCCTTGCTCCTAATTTATTCATTTCTGCTTTAGTCAAAACACCAACGTTTTTATCTTTATCCATTTCATTATTAATATTTCCTAAATCAACTTCTTTTGCCTCAGATATAAGTAATTCAGTACCTTGACATCTCTTTTCATCACTTTTATCTTTTTTCCAATTTTTCGTACGATTATTGGCAGGCATTTGATAATAATCATTGTTATCTTTAGGTTTGCGAAAGGTTTGCTTCAAATTTGTGTAATGTTGCGACGAGTAGTCAGATGTATTATATTTTCCAGCGCAATCCTTACTTCTAGATCTTGATTTAGATCTTGATCTCGAACGCTTTCTTATTCTCGGACTGAAATTTTTTTCGGAATTTCTATCATTTTTATCATTGTGACATCTTTTGTGATATGATTTATTCTGTTGAGTATTGGATATTTTTTCCGCTTCAATTATCATCGTTTGTATAGTTTCTAGTGACTAAAAAAATAGTTTTATTCATGTCATTAATAATTATTAGTCTAGTATTTTGTACAAATACAAATTGTTCTTTTAATTAACTTACACCCCAACGTTCGGCAGCTACTTCCTCTAGACATTTACCGTCTCGACAAGCTTGTTCCTCTGCACGCTGAAGACTCTTTTTTAGCCAATTTACATCCAAAATCTTCAGATTATCAGATTTTCCTAGATTATTTTGAGGTAATCCATCACCTCCAGCTTTCCAATATGGATTCAATTCTCTGTCACTTTGTCCTGGTTTATCTAGAAAAATTTCTTTGTCTTTCTCTTTTAATCCCTGTGATTTCATGTTAGGCTTTGATAAATATGGAATACAACTGTCTACATTCATCCATTCGTCTCTTTTAAGTTTATTTTCTTGTGCTCTACAATCAATAACTTGATCTTGAGCCTTTTTCTCCACCCATTCAAATTTCGCGCTGTCGTCGCTTTCCTAAAAAAATATATTAGATCTACAAATAAGTTCTGACCTCTCCAAATTAATCAATTATAATTTTATTTAAATTAAAATATTTTTTTTGCTGCTTTAGGGGTTTGTAGTATCAATCTTTATGATAAAAAAAATTGCATATGGAAATTTTGCTAACTTCAAATAGCAGCATGTTGTTCAACAACCACATGAAATACTGTATCCGTTTGCTTTTCAACTTAAAAAAGTGTTCTTGTGGCGGAGGAAATGATTTGTTCTGCTTCAGGAGAAAATGCGGTGTCTGACAATACATGCAAAAGATGCTCCTAGATTTGTAAAGTTAGCAAAGTTTCCATTAATGAAATTTTTTTATCATAAAGATAAAGGTCCGTATTCAGAACACGTTTTTATTGATAAGAGCATGCTTTTATCTCTGAAATTTTATAGTATTCATAATGTAAAGCACGATAGAGCAATAACATCGTTGTAAGCGCGTTCTGAATATGGACCAACAATTAGTACTACAAACCCATAGTAGCAGGAAAGAGATTTTAATTTAAATAAAGTAGCAATTGATTAATTTGAAAAGGTTAGGACTTATTTGTCCTAATAAATATATTATATAATCAATATGAAATAATGCCTTTAATGGTTTAGTTAGATTTTAAGTACTTGCATAGTTCCATGTGAATTTATATACTACTTAAGACGCAGTTTAAAAGACTACATACATAGTATACAATAAAATTTACATGAAATTCTACAAGCACCTAAAATCTAGCTAGACCGTTAAAGGCATTATTTCGTATTGGTTGTTTTTCATATGTATAATCCTATAAGATTTAACATTTGATGTATAACTTTCATATTACAAATTTGTGTAAATGTTAATAAATAAAAATTATAAAATCTTTAATATTTACAATGCTTGAAGATGAACATTTTCTCTTTCTTTTATGTTTTTTGTTTCCTTTTTTATCTTTTTTCTTTTTAGACTTTGATTTTTTGCTGGATTTTCTGTGGACAAATGAGTCAATATCTTCATTGCCTTTGAGTTTGTCAATTTGCTCCTGTTAAAAAAGAGAATACAATTATATAGAAAAAAATATATTAATACTAGTATACATTAAATTCAACAAAACATAGTGAAACTCAGTGAAAAATGATTGCAGACAAAAAATAAAAAATGTGCTTAAAAGTTGAAATCTTTGCTTTCGAAATTGGTAATTGAAATATCAATATGAAATATCAACTGATCCTTTACAGAGTTATACTGACATATTATATATACTTCAAATATAAATGTGGTACAGTTTTAGTTGTATCTAAAAAAAAATATCTATTGGTTTTTAAAAATTGATATCTTCCTTATTTTCCAACTACAAACGAAATAATGATTACTACAATCATTTGCACAAAAAAAAATCATATAAGAAACACCCAATAAAATCTGTTTCCAAAAGTTTGGTGCCAGCCTCACGGAACTCTTAATGAATGCGTTCCGTTTCACGCATGATGTGCATAATTCTAATTTAATGTAACACTCGCCATCGAACAGACGACGACTTCGGATGATGCGTATAATGTATCATTTATTGGCCTAGTTTACATCGTGCAATTGATACGAGTACTAACCAGTAACTTTCTATTGAATTATCTTAATTTCAGCGTTATATGTAAACATATACATGATATGTGTATTTAATTAATTATTTTGATGCATATTTTACTAATTTAACACATTATTCTTTAAATACATTGCTGAAATTAAGATTATTTAATAGAAAATTACTAGTTAATACGCGTATCAAGTGCTCGGTGTAAAAAGGAGTCATTTTTGTTGCTCACATGTAAGAAATGGAACGCACCTATAGGCTATATTTCGATTCGCAGAGCCGAGCATGGCCGAGCCAACTTTCTTTTTTTCCATATTCTTTCATTGGTGCAAAAACGCATCAAATGAGCCCAATTTCATGGAAATAAAAGATGAAGCTTTTACATGATAAATAATGATAAATACCATTTTCCGAAATTTATGAAAGAAAAACAGCCTACACTTAGATTCTTATTTATATTAATAATACACTTATAAAACAAAATAAGGTAGCAAACAAGAATTACCATAAATGCTTGTCGTAGTATGCTACTGTCTGCTTGATCCTTTTAATACGTCCTTATTTACATCGATGTCATCGATCTATCTCAAAACAAATTAGGTTAGATCAAAGTGGATCCCATCGACTCGATGGCATGAAGAAAGCACGCTACATGTAGTCTATGAGGTTAGGGTATCTGTCATACCCTAACCTCAACAGTCGTCAACTTTAACGCTTAATATCTCGGTTCGGAGGGCAGAGCAACACTTTTTATTGCCAGATTCGTTCGTTTCGTGCAAAAACGCATCGAATGAGTGTTTTTTTTCAAAATTTTTATCAAAATTTGAACTGAGGGATGTTCTATACCTTTACCCTGTCCTTTGGATGTTGCTCACAGTTCGACGTTTGTATTCCTATTCCAGTGTTACAAGTTCTATGGCTTCAGCTGGCTTCAGCTTGATCGTTCTGAGCCTGAGCGTTTTATTACCGTTTCAGGAATACTACTTTGTAACTGCTTTTGCATGCCTATCGACAGTCGTCGGTGTTGTTGCGCAGATATTTTGTATGGCAAGATAGCTGCGCAACGACACCAATAATTGTCAGGTCTGTCAGTAGGCGTGTAAAAACAGTTACAGAATAGCACCCGAGGTATATATGTTCTAAGCTTTTCTCAGGTCTCTCTCTGTAGGCTCTGTAGCGACTGTAGCTATTATATGAAATTATATCAAAGCAATGATGAATGATACTTTAGAATTTGATTACGCTGAAATGCTTCGTTACATAGGTTTTGTCGTATCGGACGGTAAGTAGGTATCCCGAATTTTACGTTTGCATTTATATTCACGTTGAATTGTTAACAAAAACTTTGACTAACAAGTTTCATGTCTGTCCTCTTGCTTTAGACTGCTTAAATTCGGAAATGATAGACGGCGTACCAATACGAAAATTGTTCATCAGTAATTTGGCTGAAAGGGTTTGTTTCTCTCAATTTTTTAAAACTAAACTTACTATGTGTTTGCTTTCTGTTTCATCTTTTTGTCCTCGTGCCTTTTTCTTTGAGACCATTTTATCAACAATCGCATTTTTCTTAACGTGTTATTTCTTGTCTTTTTGTCGAATTGTGTTAACTTCTATCTTAGGTGACAGAAAAGCGAAAAAACTGGGCAAAGTAAGAAGCAAAAAGGCAAGAGTATAAAAGTGATGAAAAGTAACAAGAAACAAAGTGTATATTGTAGTTTGTACAAAATGCAACATTCATCTTAATGTTTTAACAACTCATTAATGCAATTGTATTGTATTTATTTGATTTGTCTGACAAATTTTCATTTCAGACAACTTTCAAGGATTTACGTTGTTACTTTTCTAAATATGGAAATGTTGAGAGTTGCTACTTACGTAGAAATCATGGAAAAAGCAACTATGCGTTTGTCACATTTACCGAAGTGGCAGATGCAATAAAGTAAGTTTCAAGGGGACTATATTAATAAATTACTGACAAACAATGATTGTTTGTAACCAATTATTTGTAGAGCGATGCAAGATGGAAGTAGGAAACAAATAAGATTGCATAACAGAGATTTGAGAGTGATGGCTGCAGATTCTTGGCATCAACCTGACAGCATGGATCAGAGATTGTATAACATAGGGAAAGAATTAAACAAAATTTCTGAAAGAAAGGAACAATATGTTCATAAGTATCTGCAAAATGATTCTGAAAATGTATCCATCCATATGCTGAATGATGATTGTTTGAGACATATTTTCCTATTTTTGCCGATAGTAGATAGAGTTCGTATAGAAATAGGTGAGTTTGAGCATAACCATTAAAGATTTTTCACCTGTGACAGATTATATTTGTTTACTTTCCTGTACCAAGTGATGAACTTTTGTATATTATTTTACTGGTATATTTACAGTCTGCAAACGCTGGAGAGATTTAAGCCAAGATTCATGGCATATGGTAAAAACATTGAATCTCTCACCTTCTACATGGGGTTTCTCACATAACCATGTGATTCATACAGCTTTACTTCGTAAAATATTGCTGAAATGTGGCAGATTCTTAACACGAATAGACTTAGATGAGCCACTTCATTATTTAAGTCAAAGCACATTGACTATTATTGGAAAATTTTGTCCTAATCTTACAAGTATCAATATTACCGCACTGACAGTTTGTGCGTCAGGTATACGTACATTAGCAAATAACTGTAGAAATCTAATTAAGTTTTGCTTAGGACCATCCACCTACAGTTGTGATAATGAATTAAAGTATCTCTTCAAGCAAAATCGAAACTTGGAGTGTCTTGTGATAACCAGAAATAATATTTTGGGTAAATCCTTATTGTTCTTGCCGGAGCAAACTGTACATACAATTATATTAGACCGCCTTGACTATCTTCAGGACAATCATCTTTCAATGGTAAATGAACTATGCTTTTTTGCTAATTAATCACAATAATATACATGTGATACAATCAGTATCGTGACTGTTCACTGAATGTTTATACATACATATGCACATACATATGTTTATATGTGTGTGGATTAAACATGATAAACATGCAAGAGCTCACTAAGTAACGAATAAACAGTTGTAGTACCGAATCAGCACCTAATTAATATTGTTATATATAGGCTCTGAGAAAACTTGAAAATTTGACACATCTTGCTATAAACGAATGTCTCGGTATAGCTAAACATACATTGGAAATTATCGGTCAACATTGTAAAAATCTTAAAATATTGGAGTTGAATGGAAACTTTCCCTCTGTACAAACAGCAGATATGTTATATTTAGTTCACCTCATCAATCTGCACGATTTAAAAATCACATATAATCCTAAAATATCAGACGATTTCTTTACTGATTTAGTACAACATTGTCAGCAGCTTATTAATGTAGACATTACAGGTAAATTATAATCAATATATATGCATATACATTTTTTATATTTTGTCATTTTTCCATTATATCTTACATATCCAACAGGTTGCTGTAATGTAAGTGATGCCGGATTAGCGGCTATCGCTACGTTAGTAAAGCTAGAAAAATTGATCGTCAGTTATATAGATCAAGTTACTGACGAAGGTTTAGAAAACATATGTGGCTTGAAAGAATTGGAGTGCCGAAGATGTTCATTTAGCGATCGAGGCATAATAATGCTCATAAGATCCTCGCCTCAATTAAAATTGTTAGATCTCTCCGGATGTAATTATATCAGGGACACCACTCTCAAGGTTGCTAAAGATGCTTGTAGCCGTCGAACTAATAATGTGATGTTGAAGATGATAATTGGAGGAACATCAATATTCGACGACGATAGTTTAGAGAAACTACCTCCGCTATTGCATATAGTTAATGTTGACTTGTCTGATCTTAGCAGTATATCCACTATGTATCTTATGGATGATTTGGAATCTTGGCGCGATGAAGATTCAGATACGGAATACTCCGATACAGAATATTCCTTGTAATTTGAAAAACGAAATATTCAAAAAATTATTATAGTGAACCTAACGAATTAGATTATTACTTGTAGGCTGATTCGGATTTTTAAAAGTATCTGTATCACAATTTTCCATGATTCTAATCGATTTTTCCTACAATTAAGCCTGCGTTCGATATTTGTTTTCCTGTTGGAATACTAGCTGTATTAAAATTTTACTACTGTATTGATTGCGATGTTGGCACTTCAGCATCACAACTAATGTCACAAATGTAATCCAGTTAGCAATCCAGTATGAAAACAAGCATCGTGTGCGACTGGCTTTAATATTTATCGTCATTAAGGTTCCTAATGCCTATTTTATAATTGCATAAGTGTAGTTGGTGTTACAATTACTTGTTGTTACAAGTGGTTGTAATTATAAGAATTGACCAATCACAGTTACACATTATTTTCATATTTGACTGTGATTAGTCAATTCTTATAACTAGAACCTTACACACTTACAATTATGCTTATGGCTATTTAAATATAAAGCCTATTCTATAATAGTCGTAAACGTGGTGTAAGTGATTGTAATTGTTAGAATTGACCAATTACAGTCCAATATTCTCTTCACTTTCGACTTGACTGGTCAATACTCGCTACTACAGCTACTTACAACTACGCTTATGATTATTGTAGAATAGGCATAAGGTTTTGCATGTGTTATTAACAATGATTAATTTCACATATAAGTACTTATTCCCCCATGAATATGTAACGTTACAACCAAATTTATAAGTATACACACACACACACGCGATATATATACATTTTTTAACTACATTATGCGATAATAAAGTGCAATAATATTTACACACTCACACCCCCACATATACGCAACGTACATATATATTATACTAAATTTGTTATATTATGCGATGATAAAGTACAATAAAATAAAGTTCAGCATAAACATAAATTTTATCGACTATAAATTAATACTAATTTTTTATTATACGTACCTGCATATTTGGTTTCTTCTAAAGAATATTTTACTCTCCTCACTCTTAGTATTATTACGTACAGTTGTGCACTTGGGTTTTCAGATATCGAGTGTAGAATTACAACATCGATGATTTTATTGTATTTATAATTAATAACGTTTAGACAATGAATCAATACAACTGCAATTATTATGCACATATGTATATGCAACAAGGAATGTGCATATATTTTAATAAGTGCTAGGAATTACGAACTCTCCGCAAAATGATGAATCATCTTGATAAAATTGCTAAATCATATTGGCATTTCCGTACACTTTACGACACGATCTTTTCATACCTTTTAATTGTGTATAGTCTTCCTATGGTAGATAATAGAAACCATTTTACAACAATATGTGCATTATATGCATTTATCCTTACTATTACATATTATTGTATTAATCGCGATATAAACGTAACATGATTTTAATTGAGCGTCTTACGCTCTCGCCGATACACATACATACATGGAGAAGTATCTCACACGGCACACTAGTATTACAATATACTCGTAATACTTCAATCCGGTAATTTTTTAGCTAACCCGGATACAATTATTACATGTAATGAGACTAACTTGTAGATTATATCTACAAAATATAATATGTGGCATAAGATATTTCAACGAACGACAAATCGGTCATAATTATATCATGATTTAGTATATTCGCAATCTATTCGTATTTCCTTACAACGATCCTATTGCACTGTTTATGTATTAGCATACATTCCCTATGACGAAGTACGTCCAGTCTGTCTTTATATCAATAATAATAATATAACTGTTGAATAAGCACTGCATAATCGAATGTCTGTTCAAATTGCGGACAATTACAGCAATTTACATTTAATGACGCATACAAAGTGATAATAAAATGATCATGAAATGAAGAGAAATTCAATTTTTCAAATATTCGTGAATTTCAAGTTAGCCACTAATAACCTTAAAATGGCAAGACATTTTTCAAATACATTCATAAAAATTGCACAATAATAATTTCGACATGTAATTAAATGTATGTACAAAAGATCATCTTTTTGTTACGGTTGAGTCATGTATATATGCATACATACGCACGCGCACGCACGCACGCACACATTTGGATGAATTGTGATGGATAATAGCAATGAAAAAACATACATATGTATACACACACATACATGTTTTTCATTTTTATTATTCATTAACAAATAATAATGTGAGATACTTCACTCTATTACTATCATACATTTTATATTTTTAAATTAATGTGAATACCGACAATAAATCCAGTCTTTATCGCTATTTAGCACTAGGAAAGAATCAAGAATAGCACTCACTGTATGCACATATATTTTGCAGCGAAAGAATTCGTAACAAAATATTCTAAATCCTATCGATTATGTAAATAGCTAAAATCATGTTATGAATATTTCATTATTCATAATGTAAATTACAATTATGTGAAAAATGAGACAAGTTTTTTTTTCTTTAGGTTTGCCATTAAAGGCAATTGATTATGCGATGATACAGAGTTGGTCTTTTACACCTTAAATGTACATAATAGTCTATTAAATGTGAGTTTATACATTAATGTTGATAAATTCGCAAGACTTTTACAATCGCAAGCGAATTAATTTTTAAAGACTTGAATTATATTATCAAAATATTCTCTCTACATTGTCTTTAAAAAAAAATTATTATAGTGTAAAGCGTGTTTTTTGCGTTTTGTGTCTTATGTTTTTGCGCGCGCGCGTATGTGTGTGTGTAGGGAGGGGGGAGTGATGTGCGCGCGCGCGCGCGCGATTGAAATTAATTCGTATGTGTTAACGCGCGTGCGAGTGATTGAAAATAAAGAAGGCAACCGCGCGTGTTTAATCAAAGTTATGCATTGATACAAAAACGATTTAACATGATTAAAGATGAAATTTTTGATCATGTAAATAACATTTCTATAGATGTCAGGTACAAATCTTATACAAATAACTCGATCTAATTAATTTTCTCAAACGACGTTCGTAGTTTATGCTCATTCGCGCATCCTAATATCATATCACGGGGGAACACAATTTGCCCATGAATGTAATAATAAACTTATATTGCAATTTGTCATCTTACATACTTTTAACAGAAGCATAAGATAAACACGTAAAGTGAATCTTATGAATGTAATTAATATTTGGCACAGTGGCGTGTTGCGTGTATATATTATCTGGACAAGCAAAGTCCGAGCGAAACATAACGCATCCTGTTTAAAAAACGAGTGTTTCACCTATATATCACGGTGATACTTAACAAATTATCATACACATTATAATGTAGTCGTTTCTCCCTGTAAAAATCAAGAAAATGGTCAAGATGCATAACAATGTGATATCAATTGGATTCCTTACTACTTTCATAAATAAAATGCGTGTAATCATTCGCATAACGCTCGATAGTGATACGGTGTTCATTAGATACGGACTTGGCGTACTTACCAAAAACGTAACTTATTAATTTTGTAAAAAGATATTGATAGGGGAGGAAACATGTGGGATATATACGCCACTGTTTGGTCGAATGAAAACCTAGATGAACCAAGGCGTAACTTAGGAGTACTGAACGCGAATATATGTAGTCAAGTATGTAAGAGTTACATTTATTCAGGATTGCACGGTCGATAAGTGCGTTGGCGTAGACGGTTGTAGGTCCATCGTTCGACATACCCATCCAGCAAGGTCTACATTTTCCGATTCAGCTTTCTTTATCCATTCGTGATTCTGAAATACGCCATTGGAAAACATAATGACATTTTCCTTTCCTTTCCAAACTATCAATGTTTATTCCAGTAAAACATACCGTCAATGTTTTCAAATCTGCCCTATCGTTGGGATTCCTTTTTAGACATTGATCGATAAAATCAATGAAAGCGTTGCTGAATAATCCAGACGGTAGTCTCGGCGGTGGTTCGTTGACTATCAATTCCAATAACTCGAACACTGCTAGTGGTTTTGGTGTGTGTGTACCTATAATAATAAAGAATCGATTAATATTCAAGGAGACAAATTTTCTTCAAGACGGGAATAAACAACTAAACGCTCATACGAGTACTAACAACGTCTCGTCGGTGGTCGTGGAGGCGGCGTAGAAGACTCGCTGACTGTTGTCGGATTCTCCCCGGCGTGTTGTATCCATTCTGAACCAAATATAGAAGCTAAAAGCTTATCATCCGGCGGTGGAATAGGATACATTCCAATAGCCATTTCCACGAGTGACACACCGAGCGACCAAATATCGCTTTGCACCGAGTAATGTGATCCTTGGAGTCTTTCTGGCTGAAAACGCTCGATATAAGACACGCTCGATGGCACACGTAATATCACGAGCGTATAATCCACGCCAAGCTTACCGACATATAACTTCGTGTGCCGACGAACGAATGAGCCATCGAATCGATCAGTTGTCCAGAAACGCCAAAATCGCAAAGCTTGATTTCACCCGCACTGTTCACCAAGATGTTGCTTGGTTTTACATCTCGATGCATTATTGCGTGCTTATCTCGTAAATAAGTTAAACCTTTCAGAACCTGTAAAGGAGAAACGAAGTTTGCAATGACATAAACAAACGAATAAAGTACACGAAGTGCAACAAGTTGGCATTGACATGATGTGGAATCCATCACAATCATAAAAGTGGAAAAAGAAGAAAAAGAGGAAGAGAGAGGTACGTTATTTTGCATCAATCGTATTAAAATGTTTTGGTATTAAAAATGTGTGTCGCGTTAAAAAATGCAGGGCAGTTTGAAGAAGCGAATCATTATGCAGCAACCGACTCACGTCTCTTCTATTTCGCATCAACCGATTCGCACCTCCACTGTACACCTACATAAGAAGAAGCTAACCGAAGAGGAGATACAAGAGTTGCATCAGGAATTGGAAACTGTCGATCACGTGATAGCACTGGAGATTCTGTACGAGAAGTTGGGCACAAACGCGGAAACGGGCCTGACGAAGGAGCAGGCGCGCAAAATCATGGAACGAGATGGACCAAACGCTTTGTCACCGCCTAAGGTCACGCCAGAATATATCAAGTTTCTTAAATGCATGTTTCACGGATTCGCCGCGTTACTCTGGGTCTGCGCGAGCCTATGTTTCATTCTGTACGCAGTCACTCATTTCATGCACGAGGATGACGTTGGTATCGCATGGCTAGGAATAATCATTGTTGTGATATGCATCACTTCGGGAGTATTTGCATACATACAGGAGAGCAAGAATATTAAAGTGATGGAGTCCTTCAAGAAGATGGTGCCTACTTTCGCTACCGTGATCCGCGACGGTACAAAACTACGGCTGGGTACAGGGGAGCTAGTCTTAGGCGACCTGGTAGAGATACGCATGGGCGACAAGATACCAGCCGACATACGGATAATCGAGTGCCGCGGGCTCAGAGTCGAGAATTCGAGCATCACTGGCGAGAGCGAGCCGGTGGCGCGCACCGATTATCCGACCGACAGAAATCCGCTCGAGTCCTCTAATGTGGCCTTCTCCACGTCATTTGCTGTCGCGGGTGATGGCAAAGGGATCGTGATCGCCACGGGTGATCGTACTATGATAGGCCGTCTGGCCGGTCTCACGTCACATCTCGTGAAAACCGAGACACCAATCGCCAAAGAGATTAGGCATTTTGTCGAGATAATCACTATCGTAGCCGTTCTATGCGGCGTGGCATTCTTCGCTCTGTCGCTGCTGATCGAGCCCAGTCTCGTACGGGCATTTACTTATCTACTCGGTATAGTTATCGCCAACGTGCCTGAAGTACTGCTAGTGACCGTAACAACAGTCTTAACCCTGACTGCTCAGAAAATGGCGAGTAAGAACTGCTTGGTGAAGAACCTAGAGGCGGTCGAAACTCTAGGCTCGACATCGGCGATCTGTTCCGATAAGACGGGCACGCTCACGCAGAACAAGATGTCCGTATCTAATTTGTGGTTTGGCCATACCAGGTTTCACTTTCCACCGGGCGAGAGAATCGGCGTCGAGAGGGACTTGCTATTAGAGAAGCCAGCTTTCGACGTAATGCTACGAGCCGCCACCCTTTGTTTGCGTGCCGAGTTCACCGCCGAGTCCTTCATGCTGGCACCGATCGAGGAGCGCGATATTATCGGTGACGCATCTGAGACCGGTATTCTCAAGTTTTGCGAGCACATTCATCCTACGCAAAGATACCGCGAGGCTCATCCGAAAGTTGCAGAAATCCCCTTCAGTTCTATGACCAAGTATCAGTTGTCGATACACCGAGACAGCAATGGTTATACGATGATATTAAAAGGTGCACCGGAGGTAATCATGGAAAATTGTACGACGATACTGACTGCGACCGGGGAAACGAAAGAGATGACCGCCGATGATCACGCAATATCTCGCCGTGCTTGCACCGAACTGGGTTACCTTGGCGAGCGAGTCCTAGCGTACTGCGATCTGGATCTGCCTAGCAATGTGTACGGGCCAGATTACAAGTTTGACACCGACTCGCCCACATCCTATAATTTTCCTGTCAAAGGATACAGATTTGTGGGCTTGATAAGTCTGCAAGATCCTCCGAGGCCTGGTGTACCCGAGGCGGTACACAAGTGTCGTACCGCCGGTATAAAAGTGATCATGGTGACGGGTGATCATCCGGTGACGGCGATGGCGATTGCCAAGAAGGTAGGTATTATAAGCGAAGGTCATGAAACTCGTTATGAACGAGCGATTCTGCAGGACAAGTCTTACACTCAAGTAACCGATTCCATGGTCGATGTCGGCGCGATTGTGATTACCGGTGCCGAATTGAGGAACATGGATACAAGTGAACTGGATAATGTTATACGCCGTTACGAGGAAATTGTGTTCGCAAGAACGTCGCCACAGCAAAAGCTGTTGATTGTTGAGAGTTGCCAACGGTTGGGAGAGATCGTCGCAGTTACCGGCGACGGTGTCAATGATTCACCGGCATTGCGAAAAGCTGATATAGGAGTAGCGATGGGGATTGCGGGCTCCGACGTTGCCAAAAACGCTGCGGATATGATACTCATGGATGACAACTTTGCATCGATCGTGACCGGTGTTGAGGAGGGTCGTCTGATATTCGACAATTTGAAGAAGTCGATTGCGTACACGTTAACCTCGAGTGTGCCGGAGATGTTGCCAATGTTGAGCAGTTTATTATTTGCGATTCCTTTACCGTTGGTCATTGAACTGGTTATCTGCATAGACGTCGGCACTGACGTGGTCCCTGCGATTGCTCTGGCTTATGAAAAAGCTGAGTCTGATATAATGCGCCGGGCACCGAGAAATCCTCAGTACGACAAACTGGTGAACAAGCGTTTGATATCCATTACTTATGGCCAGATAGGAATGACGCAGGCGTTCGCTGGATTTTACACTTATTTCATGGTACTTATGATGAACGGCTTTATGCCCGATCGTTTGTTGGGTTTACGAATAGAATGGGAGAACCCATCCATAAATGATTTACAAGATTCCTGGGGCCAAACGTGGACCTACAAAAACAGAATGAATCTCTTGATGGAAGCGCAAAGCGGATATTTCCTTTCCATTGTTATAACACAAATGATAGATCTGGTCATGTGCAAAACTAGGCGCAATTCCATCTTTCAACAAGGAATGAGCAACTGGTTTGTTAATTTTTCCTTTGTTTTTGAAATTATTCTAACAGGGTTATTGCTCTATATTCCAGGCACAGAATATGTATTAAAAACTATGCCACTGATAGCTTACTGGTACTGGCCGTGTTTGCCGCTCGGTGCATTTCTTTGGATATACGACGAATTGAGACGTTTGTGTATTCGTATCTTTCCAGGTGGAATTATGGAAAGAGAAACGTACTATTGAAACCATTTTTTTCTCTACAGAAAGGATGGTTACACGTGCAGAAAAACCATCCATCAGCAAATAACTTGTATTCCTCGTAACAATTCGTTACAAGCGTGCGGTTCCTGTCTCGGTACAGATATTTCATGTTTTAAGTGTTATTACGATCAGTTGATCAGAGATGACTATTATTTATTACTGCAATTTATTATTATTAATTGGAAAAAAGTAATCGTTATCACAGTAGAATTTATCCTAATTGCGAGATCCCGTTTTTCTCTTTTCCTCTTTATTTATATCAACAATAAAAAACTGACTTACAGCACATGTGATTGTACTTATCATGGATTCTGGAATTCGTCCTGCTTTTTTCATTATTAGGTCTAACGATCCTCCGTCCATATATTCCATGCAAATACAAATGTCTCCTCCACTGAAAGAGTGTGTATATCTATATATATATAATATATATATATATACAGGGTGTCATGTAAGTCTTTTCCATCGTTTTTGTGTAGGTAGAACGGACTAAACTGTATTGAATCCTCTACCACTTTGCAATTTTCGCAATGGTTAACGAGATATAAATTTTTAAATATAGACAAATAAGCACGTATGTACGCTCGGCCTACTGCTACCAAGTGTACATATACGCCCACCGATTACTTGGCGCGCAGAGAGCGGGAACTGCTTGGCAAGCGTCTCACTCTGTGTACACCGACGTGAGCCTCATTGAATGGCGCGCTTGCTAGTAGGCCATTCCCACTCCCCTATGAACCGCGCGCCAAGTGATCGGTGGGCCGAGCGAACGCACTTATTCGCCTATATTTAAAAATTCATATCTCGTTAATCATTGCGAAAATTGTAAAGTGGTAGAGGACTTTTCGACACAGTTTAGTCCGCTCTATCTACACAAAAGCGATAGAAAAAAACTTACGTGACACCCTGTATATATGTATATGTAAATAAAATGGGACACCACTATGCGCGCGCGCGCGCGTGTGGTGTGTGTGTGCGCATAGAATGTCTTATTTTAAATAACGTATTAAGATTTCTCGAAAACTACGATAGATATGAAAAATTGTTTCAAACAAAAGTTGTATAGCTCAGTGGGCGATATAAGACAGAATTATTAATTTGACATTGGATGGTCGCCAAGGTCAAATCAAGGTTACATCGATTTTTAAAAATGGGAACTATTATTTATGGCATATTTTCTCTCTCTTCTACCTTATCTTGAGAATTCTCCAAAACACTATATAATATTCTTTCATTAAGTATTTTTTGAGTATAATACTTGAAAGTTACAATATCGCTAACATTAGCATTATTCAAAGTGTCCAATTGACAACTGGAACCTCTTGAATATTAAATTAAATTGATATCCGCTCAAATCAATTTCAAATTAAACTTAATCTACCTCCCAGGTCAAAAACTAATTGAGCTATACTAGTTGTTAGAAATATATATAAATTTTTAAGAATTCGGTTGCGATTGTTGAGGACTCTGTGAAGTCGAAACTTTTCCGTATATACCGATGTAATTATTAATAATAAATTTATATATATTTCTAATAACTAGTATAGCTCAATTAGCTCTTGAATATTGTTTAGAATCATGCTCTGGATAACATTTGTCAAGATCAACGCCATTGGAGATTATTTGTTTAAATTTCATTTTTACATAAAAATGAATTTTTAGTGCAAAAATAAAAATAAGAGGAAACACAATTTCCATGCTAACATGTTTTGGAGAGTTCTCAAGGTACAAGAATATGTAATAAAAAATAAGGATTTCCATTTTTAGAAAATCAATGTGACTTACCTGACCTTGGCAGTGTCACCCAAGGTCAAAAAATTAATGATATCTTCTTATGACCTCTTCCGAACCATATAACTTTTTGGTAGCCACGGTACCAAAAGTAAGTCTTATTCCTGGCAAAGGTGTCCAAGCAACCGGTGCAAAATCTCTCAATCAAGGACCGACAATACTGCAGTTGGTAAATCCTAATACGGTTGCGGGATCAAAAATTCTCACAACCATGAAGCACGTCTGCGCGCGCGCGCGTATGTGTTTGTAACATTATACAGAGTGTAACAAAGCGACCGAACTAAGTTAATTTTTCAAAAAATACGGATTTTTTTTTAAGTTTCCAGATAAAATTTGTAAGGTTTTATATAATGCATTAAATGGTAGTATGAGTACGACCTTGAATAGCATTCTCAAGATCATGTAAAAACTTTATAATTTTTAAACCAGAATTCTTATTTTTTATTACATAATTTTATAGACATAAACTCCAGTAACCTAGGATGAATAAGAGTGCGGCGTGATGCTTCGTAAGCAATTCAATATTCAGTGGATTTGTGTTGTGTGTGTTGTGTGTATAAAAAATTTTTTATTCTATCAAAAAAGATTCCAAAACATTTCGAATCACTTTGATTCATTTTATAGCTTACCTCGAAAACTTCTTAAAACACTGTAATAAACTATTTTTTCATTAAGTAGCATAGTACCGCTATTATTAGTATTATTCAAGGTATCTGACCGATTACTAAAACTTCTTGAATGTTGTTCAGTCATTCCCTAGATAACATCACTCAATAAGATTACGTAAAAGTGAATTTTCAGTGCAAAAATGAAAATAAGAGTTTCAGCTTCTAATGGTTTTTATCTTGACAAATGTTATCATGATCCTGAATAACGTTCAAGAAGTTTTAGTCGTCAATCGGACATTTTTAGTGATACTAATAATAGCAGTAATGTAACTTTCAAACCTTATAACTCAACAAGTATTTAATGAAAATATAATTCATCATAGTGTTTTTAAAAGTTGTAGAGGTAAGCTACAAGATTGCAATAAAAAAGAGATTCCTGTTTAAAAGTTTCAAGATAATCTTTACGTGATTTCAAGAACACTATTCATGGTCATACTTATACTACCATGTAATGCACCACCTGAAATCCTACAACTTTTGTTTGAAACACTTTCCAAGAAAACTCATATTTTTTGAGAAGTTAGCCTAATACTACGGTTGCTCTGTTTCTAGACTCTGTATATGTGTATGAGTACATGTTCCTCAAAGAAAAATGTAAATAATTCTTAAACGTTTACCTGCAAAAAGCGCCATAAAATCCAACTATATGTGCAAAGTTACATTCATGAAGGACTTTTAATTCTCTAATTATTTGCTTTTTGATAGGTGGCTTCACTTCCAACCGTATTTGCTGAAAAATTTGAGATAAAAATACCAGTGAATACATTGCAAATGTCTATAAATACATGTATATAATAAAGAAATGTACATTATTTACCTTCATTGCCATTATAAGACCATATTTTTTATGTTTGACTTTTGTAACAACACCACCATTTCCCGAACCTAATTCACCTAACTTTTCAAAATCCTCGCCACATAGTTCTCCAACTTTTTCTTTTTGCCCCAAAAAACTCTCTAGTCGTTTCTTTTGTTCCTCGTCCATTTCCAGATCTTCCAGTCTTGCTTGAAGAGTATCAATATTCAATGTATCTTTCATGCCGCTGCAAAAATAATATGGTGTTAGAATTATATGATGACAAACTTTCAGATAATTTTAAAATGATAGAAATCTTTCAAACTCAAATACACTTATAAGATTTAGTTCATGAAAAATTTCACAATTATTTCAATTAATCAGAAATGAATTAAGGTTTAGATCATCAAGTCACAAATGTTTTACAACATAGAGCACATTACTCAAAATACCTTGAATAAATATTCTACACAACTTTTACATCAAAGTTCTATAGTGAGATAGGGTCATTGTACAGTATATATACTATAAATATATATAACATACTATAAATTGTTAATATACATGTATATATAAACAGTTTACAACAATATATAACACTAAACACATATTAAATGTGTACAATGTATGTAAACACACACACGTACATGCATGCACATACACGCACACATTATTATATAAAAATAATGAAAGCATCCTTGTTCATGGACTTACTCAGGTATCTCTGCAGGTTCTGGATATGCAGGTGGAACCGGTGGTGAAGGAGATGCTTCTGGTACCGGTTCTATTGAGCCAGGTGGTAATGTCAAGTTAAGTTTGTTTTTTGACATTTGGTGGTTGGCCGTTTAAAAGTATTTTGAAGAAATGAATACTACACTACGTGAGATTATCACTTAACACAGACGTGAACTTGCGGATCATGTAAGATTAATCTGTCTCATCTAACTTATTTTCCTTTCAAGCGAGTAACGCAAGATCTATGAAACAAGGAAAAACTTTATCTTGTTCGCCAAATTTTCGCAATTTTCGCGCGAATCACAACATTCGCGCGAATCTCGCAGTCGTATTCATCGTTCGTCCTCTTTGCGTACATTCATAAAAGGAACGTTCGTTCAACACTTGATATACGTCGCTAATAAGAACGAACTGTCAAATCATGTATCTATAAATCTCTTCGTTATCTAAAAGTTTTCATTATTCAGTAAGAGATACGTTTTTATCACACGTCAAATTCTGGTAAACGTCGAGTATACGTTAACAATGATTGAATGATATATGTCGCTAACCTAAGAGATACAGGGGTGTGGAACACTCGCGAAAAGCGAAGAAGAGAGGTTATACGAAACTTCGCGGGAACCACAAAAGCAAACGCATCTAGTACTATCACCTTGTTCACTGAGCAGATCAACAGCAATCGAATGGGATTGGTTCTTACTTATATTGATTTACCCAAATCGCGCGGAAAAATAGGAAAACAGTCACATAACCTGTCATTTGCTCCGATGCAGTATCCAATCAATTCATCGCTTTTTATGTAGGATTTAAGCCTGGTCTACAATATCGTAAGTCGTAAGAAATTGGCCAATCACAGGTGAATATGAAATAATAATCGATTATAATTGGTTAATTTCTTACAGTTTATAACTTGCGATCCTATTGGATGAGTTGCACTAATAGCGTTTTTCTCTGTCCCTGTTCCTTTTATTCTGCGCAGCCTTAAGTCTTGTGTCCACGATGCTAGAAATCGGTCCGAGATCTCGGATGAAGAATGAATTAACAAATCACATTTGAACAATTTGGTCACATGACCAATGTAATTGGTCAATTTTTCCTTCATCCGAGATCTCAGCCCGATTTCTAGTATCGTGGACACAAGGCTTTAGGCCGGAATCAGACTACGCATTGAAGAATGAGATTGAAAGATTGAAGTTTGACCAATCAAAACAAAAGGACTCAAAATTTCTTTGTCCTCATTGGTAAAATCTTAATCTTTAATCTCAATCTTCAATGTATAGTCTGATTTCGGCCTTAAGCCGTAATCACACTAGCGAATGCGCGATTGTGGTTGACGATTTATTCTCAATCAATCAGAGCAAATCAGTCACCGATTGCTTTGCTCCGATTAGTTGACAAGTAATCCTCAATCGTCAATCACAATCGCTCAATCGCTAGTATGATTACGGCTTTAGGTATATTCATGATGGAAGAAGCAAGGTATAGCATTGCACATAATGGCGGCAGTTTTGACGGTTGAATTAATTAAAAGACGATCCATTCTGCAGGCGCTCATTTTAAAGTAAAATTTAATTGTAAAAAATAAAAATACGTAAATTATGTAAAATTTTAAACATATATTTAAATTTATGAAATACAATGAATATCTTAAATAAAATGCAGGAATATATATAATATATAAATAAAATAATAATTAGATTTCGCTCGTTATCTGCAATAGAAAATATAAAGAAGGACGGTCCAAATTGAGCGGTAATAAAATTTTTTAATTAATAGTTAACAATATCACTAAGAAACATGAAATAAAAATATAAAAAATATATGAAAGTATAAAAATATCGAACGTTTCGAAACTCACAGATTCTTCTTCAGCGATGTCAACAAAATGAACGTATAATCTTATAATATATAAGAAATATATTATTTCTTATAATATATTATATAATATATAAGTTAAGAACGGTTTATCTTATCTATATCTAGATAATTATTAATTATCTAAGCGTAACACTGTTTATAATTATTTCGTAAACATAATTTACAAAACTTTTAATTTGTATATAAAATAATTAATTACACAGTATTAACTATTATTAGATGTATTGCGAATATCAAAAAACTCAATTTAAAAGTATTTTACTCCTTAAGAAGTAAATAATTTAAGGTACGTTTAGAAAATATTAAATGTAACAAGAATGAAGGAATAAAAATTTATTAAATAAAGTATAATTAATAATAATTAATCTTACAAATCTCAATTAGACCACGAAAATTAAATAAATAAAGAAATATATCAACTTACGTAACTAAACCAAGGCAGGGGAAAATTTCAATAAACATTTATAAAAATAATAATAATATAATACTGCACCAGTTGTTTCGTTCAGTCTCATAGAATTATCTCTTTTCTTGACAAAGTTATAAATTATCTCTATTATTACTTACCCTTAATTATTACTTTCAACCCCGACTTTGCCTATATCGCCTAGGTAGAGGCGAAGTGCAATGAACCTATCTTCGTGTGGAAACTCGTATTCCCCTCAGCAGGGGGGAAGGGAGAGTAGACTTCGCTTCGCATAGAAAGTCGCACGCCCCTAAACAGGGGGAAGTATAAGATAGTACTCAATATTGTATACATATGGGGCATTCCATCCCAAAGTGCCACTCGAAAACTTTTGGATTTTTTATTTGGCTGAAATTTTGATATATTATAGTACCCATCGCAAGAAGCTACCATGATTTTTTTCGAATTTTTTTATCAACATAATCATGGGATATGAATTTTTTTCAAAATTCGCAATTTTCAAATGCCTATAATTTTGCGAAAAATAATCCAAATAAAATATCCAAATAAATAATCTCAGATCAACTCTGTGAAGTCGGCACCCCTAAATGCAAATTTTGATAAAATCATTATTGCATTCGTTTGTCCACTGTTTGTCCACGTTGGTCCATCCATTATTTTCGTTTGTCCACACTATTTTTATTATACTTTTCATAATAATGAAAAATAATCACTTGGGGGTGTTACAATTTTTTTGTGTATAACTTTTATTTGGAGGGTGGACAAATGAAAATAACGAGTGGACAAACGTGGACAAACAGTGGACAAACGAATGCAATAATGATTTTACCAAAATTCGCATTTAGGGGTGCCGACTTCTCAGATCAGCTCTGTGAAGTTGGCACCCCTAAATGCGAATTTTGATAAAATCATTATTGCATTCGTTTGTCCACTGTTTGTCCACGTTGGTCCACCCATTATTTTCGTTTGTCCACACTATTTTTATTATACTTTTCATAATAATGAAAAATAATCACTTGGGGGTTTTACAATTTTTTTTGTGTATAACTTTCTTTGGAGAGTAGAAAAAGTCCCATTTGATGGGACGACAAATATTATATTAACTGTTTTAAAGAAGAAGTTTCACCCTTTAAAACGCGACCAGAAAAATTGTCCTATGATCTCTGGAAGCAGAGATACAGTTTCTTTAATGTCGACAAAATTTGTAGGTTTCAAAGTGATCCCGTAATTGTTGTGCGTAGTGTGTATATACATTATACTAGTATTCCTCACAATTTATAGCTACTAATGCTGTACATAATATTTAATAAATGAATTAAATACAGTGTTCTACACTAGTCAAACATTTCCTATTATGTCTTATTATTATTTTAACCGGTTTGATGTGTAACCAATCATTATTTCCATACACAGGTGTTATGTTAACTACAGGTATCATTATACACAACGAAATATCTAATTTATTAATAAGTTCGTCTTTATAATTTCTCGAGTACAACAGTCGATCCAGTACAATACGTATCAAAATCACCTTTATGTAATTGCATTTGATTTTCTTTTCAATAAATATGTAGAAATTTATAGACATTTCAAAAATTGGAAATGTTAAATTTTTATTTATACTAAAAATTCGAAAATTGACATATTTACTTGGCGCAATCATAAAGAATTATAAATATCAAATAAGAAATAAAACAAGTTTATATGAATCCACCTGTAGCTTATTATTGATTTGGTCGATTCAGTTAAACTCTATTCCTTTTGCTTTCATAACGCGCATACACATCCTGCTAAAGATTACGTACAAACAGATGACAGTAAAAGATACAAGAAAATTTAATTGTAACAGACTAGATGTCCGATATATTTTCATAATGATATGTGTATAATAATTATACTATTGTAATGATATCAAAGATTACGCCAGTTAAAGTTATACATTTTACGAAAATTAGCGTGGCCTTAGCATGTGCTTGGCCACCACCACCGAATGCAACGAAATCTGACATTGTTTCGTTTAAAATTTTGTGGCACGTGTGTTACTTGAGCAATATCTTATTGTTGTTACCGTTGCTAAGTTCAATATACGAATATCGTGACGATCCCGTAATTTTAGCAAAATCAGTTTGTCTTTCTTGTGCAGCTATTCAAGTCACAATCAAAATGATGGTATGCCGTATCAAACAAGATTGCTTCCAGGTATGCATATAAAATTTGATTAAGTTTATCAACGTGGATATTCTATTTTGAAAAAGATTAATTTTTACATGCAATTTATATATGTATGTATTTATGTATAACAATAATATATTATGTATATTTATAGAATAATACATACAAATGGTTACACATACACATATATATATATATATATAAATTAAAGATAAATTGTAGGTATAAATTCTGATCTATGGTGAAGTATATATAAGTATATATAGCTACTAATGCTGTACATAAGTTATTATTTTTTATAGATTATATTTTATTGTAAGCTATTGATTATTGAAGATACGTATATTTAACTTTAGATAAATTTAATACGAGTATTGTTTTGATTTCTTAATCTAGAATTTATGTAGAATTAGTTATTAAATTTATTTTTAATAATTATAATAACTGTATTAAAAATGATAAAATATTGAAAAACTGTATAATAAATATTAAAATTTTATAGCATAGACTTACAACGGATTACATAAAAATTTCTTTTTTATTATAAATAACATTAAGATTTTTTATTTTGTAATCTTGTGTAAGTTCCGATTAAAATCCGATTATCCGACTTATCTTGTTTCGTCGGATAAAATCTGGTTGTCGCTTTGACTATGTAAACCTGGACTGCCAGTAGCCAATTTTACACTTGTTAAATAGCAGTGCCATCAGTAATCAAGAATTAAATTTTGCTACACAAACTGCTACACAAACAAAAGGAAGAAATAATTTCCCGAAACTATTAGACATTATTATAGAATGATTGTTTCAGATGCTTTACCATGAAGTGGAAATGTTTTGTAAACAAGCAAATGAAAAGACAAATATTATATTGCAATATTATGTTGACAATTATAAGCGTATTTACGGCATTTATATTTTGTGGGTATACATGACTGCTATTGGTGTTATTTTCGGACCATTAATCCTTCCACAGGAGTTTCCGACTTATGCAAAATACCCATTTTCTACACAACCGCCAATAAAATATATTATTTATTTACATCAATCGTTAGTTGGCATACAAGCTGCTGCTGGAATGTGTATTGATTGCAACTTTGCTATTCTTTTATTTTATTCTGTAGCAAGATTAGATTTGTTAATCCAGAAAATCCGCAATGTCAAAAACGAAAATGAATTAGATGAATGCATCAAACTTCATGATGAAATATTAAGGTACGAAGCTTTTATTATCGTTTTTTTTTATCAATTTCACTCACTTATATATATATATTCTTTGTATCAAAAAATGTTTTAAAAGAAATATTTTTCGAGATTTTAAATGTACGCGAGTACATGAATAAATATGAAAATTATTTTGTGTATCTACATATGTAAGATAATTATTGCGAAAAAATTACACCTCATCAATCACTTTTAAATCTAATATTATATGGTTAAATCGCACAAAAATAAAACTCTATAGATGAAATTATATACATTTGAACGGAAATCGGTTCACTTTTTTACTAAGAATAATTATAAACAATAAAAAAATAAACTATGAAGGAATATAATAATATTAAATTTTACAAAAAACTTTTTGTTCTAATAAGTAATTACTGTTAAACAATTAAAAAATGATTGTATATAAAAGATTTTAATGCCATTCTATTCTATAGAAAATATTATTAAGGAAACATTATTGTTTTATTCGCTATATATATGTTTTCTAGTTTAGGTATAAGCACATACATTTTATGCACGTTTTGAGCCGTTTCGATTTTGCGCCATCTATATCCGACACCCACGTGCAAATAAACTTATAATATACCTTAAATGTTATAGAAAAATCTACAATATGATTTAAAATGTGATTTAGAATCGATCATATATAAGTGAAAGTCAAAATGATCAATGATACGTAATTGTTTCGTAATTTAATAATTACCATCCATTTTGTGTGCAATGTGTATTATTCTTGGATTAAATAATAAAATAAAGATAATTTTTCTAGATATACAAATAAACTGATTAATGTAGTAAGACCTCTGATTTTTACTACGATAATGACAACAATTATAGGAGTTGTTTTTGGAGGGTTGAACTTGGTTACTGTAAGCAGCACATAAATTATTTCACTTAATATACAAAATGGTGTGTTAACCTTATTAGGGGATTGTATTAAAAACCGCTGATTTTTTGTATTTGAGCATTTGTTCCAATAACAAAATATATTAGTACCTCAATCAAAGTATTTTCTCTTGGAAGCTATGACTTTTTGTCACTTTCCTGACAAAAGTTGAATTCCGCGACGAAAAAATGATTTGTCTTTTGAATCGATCCATTCAGCAACCTAATTTTCGACTTCGTTATAATTACAGAAGTGTGTATCTTCTAGCTTCCATAGAGTGTGTTGCATCGATCGGAACAGATGATAATCACTTGGTGTCAAGTCCGGAGAATACGCTGGGTGAGGGAGAATCTCTACCATTCGAGATCCATCAGTTGTTTATTTCACGGCTATATTAGTAACTTGGAGCCGAGCTAATATCATGGAGGAGAATCACCTTTCGACGGATGCAATTGATGGTCGTTTTTGCATTAATTAAATTATCATTCAAACGCTCCAATTATCAATATAATGCTCGGCGATAATTGTTTCGTTCGGTTTCAACAAATCATAATACACGACACCCTCCATATATCCCACCAAATACGAAGCATATTGCTTTGTGACTGTGGTTATTTCGCTTTGGAGTCGATATTGATGGTTGGCCAACGCATGATTTTTTGTGTTTCGGGAAAAGTCTTGAAAAAGATCCATTTTTCATTGCCGGTCACAATACGCCACAAGAAACTCTTCTTATTAGGCAAGCAAAAGAAATCGAAATGTTCAAACGATTGGCAATGGCATTATCGGTCAATTTTCATGTGGCAGCCATTTTTCTTTTTTCTGAATCTTTCCCATAGTTCGTAAATATCGTGAAATACTTAAGTTGCTTTATTGACTTCGAGTTGTTGAGACAATTCTTTGAGTAGTTGGATTTTCTTCTAATAGAGCTTGCAGTTGTTCATCACCGAACTTTTTCGGTTGACCTGTTCGTTATTCGTCGTGAACGTCACGATCACCACTACTGAATCGTCGAAACCAGTCTCTACATACTGTTTCCGATGGAGCAGATTCACTATAAGTTTCTATAAGTAATCGATGAGTTTCAGCAGCACTTTTTTTCAAATCAAAATAGTGTAGAAGTATACACATCGGAAAAACAACTTATCGCGTTCCATTTTAATTTAGTCATAGAAATAAAAGCACATGTGAAGCAAACAAGAATGGGCGCGTTTAGCGGACTCAACAGTTGAGTGAGATGTATTCTTTTAGATCATTCAATTAGAATTTTAGATCTAGAACACTAATAACAGCGAGCGCTCATTCAACTGTTGAGTCCGCTGAATGTGCCCAATGGCGACTGTTGACTGAATTTTAGTGGGAAATGTTCACACTTCAAAATTACATAATTATGTATCAGTCAACAGTCGTTACTTAAGTAACAGATGTCTCTGACCACAGTATACGCAGCAAGAGCCATCTAAACGTAAACAGCGGCTTTTAATGCAACCCCCTAATAATTTTGTATAATTATTAATTACTTTTTATAAAAACATGTAAAATATTTTAATCAATTATAGAAAATTACTTCTATTAACCCTTTATATCCTTATTCTAATATAATGCGAAAAATATTACGTAATTTTGGCGTTTCGTCCCGGCTTCCACTACTGGACTCATCAGTAAGGTATTGTAGTGGAAGTCTTGCGTCATGACATATTACAGTGCTTACTTAGCGCCGAGACATTTTACTGCGCGTGTCTCCTAATAATTTATAAATGTAGATTCTTTTTCCGATGTTATTAAAATGAGGATATAAAGGATTTTATTGTTATGTTAAGTTTTAATAAAGCGCGCGCGCGCTGTACAAAAAATATAGATTTTTAATAAATACAATAGGAACAACCAATAATGGTCAAAATCCAGTATTCTGTAGTAGTATTCATCGCTAGTGTAGAACTTTTTATGTGCGCTTTACCAGCTGACAATTTAATACATATGGTAACATTTTTTAAAATGAACTAATAGTGTATGTTTAATGACTTTCTTTTATAATTATGATCTTATATATCTTTCTAATTTTCAATTAATTATCATTTTAGATATAGGTGTACAGTAACATGTAATTTCTTTTCATAGAGTAGCAAAATGTGTGAAGGAGCGTACGAATCACAATGGTTTCAAGGAAGTATGAGCATGCAAAAAAAAATCCTTCAAATTATGTTCAGATCGCAAAAACCTGAAGTTATTAGCATTGATGGAATTCTTCCTGCTTTGTCGTTTCGTTACTACGCAGGGGTAAGAATAACGATTTAATTATTTTTATACATGTACAGGGTGTCCCACAACTTGTAACTGAAACTTTAATAACATATATATACCTGATTAAAAAATGAAAAATCCTAACTACTTATAAAATAAAAAACAAAAATCCTAATATCAAAATGTCAAGGCTATAAAAGTTTTAAATTAATAGCAACTGAAGTTAAGTAATCACTAGGCTGATATTTTACCTTTTAGGACATCATACAAAGGGATGTCCGTACAAATATGTGAGATTAAAGTAATTACGTATACAATAATATAGAAATTCTTTATTAATCATAAATAATATCTACGAATACGAAGCTTATGAACAGTCTACCTGGATCTTAGTTGCTTTGTATACATATAATTTCGCGTGAATTTATATAGGGAGGGGGGGGGTGTCATTAACCGATTAAATCACCTATCAAGAGCAGGTAGAGTGGACTGAATTGAATCGAAAAGTATTATACCATTTTGCAGTTTACGCAATATTTAATAAGATATTATACTTTAAAGATAGCCGAATAAATGTCATCTGTTTGGTCACTGCCAAGTGTGTGTACGTCCCTCAAAATCGCGCCGCTCTTTACGCTCTCTATCTAATATCTCGTTAAATATTGCGTAAACTGCAAAATGATATAAGACTTTTAAAATGATATGAGACTTTTCGTCTTAATTCGGTCTACTCTAATTGCTCTTGATAGGTGATTTAAACCCATGTGAAGCTGGCCCCCCAATATTAAAAACCCAAAAAAAAATTTTTTTTCTTCATGCATTCGTTTGCTCATCATTTGCTCACGAATGCTCAGTTGGAATTTTTGTTTGCTCACCCTTAGTTCAAATAAGATATATGAAAATTAAGTTTTGGTATCGAATTAAAAAATCGATTTTCTTTTTTCATGAATTCGTTTGCTCATCGTTTACTCACAAATCTTTTGAACTAAGGGTAAGCAAACGAAAATTCCAACTGAGCATTTGTGAGCAAACGATGAGCAAACGAATGCATGAAGAGAAAAATCGATCTTTTAATTAATATTGGGGGATCAGCTTCACACGGGTGTGATTTAATTGGTTAATGACACCCTGTATAGTGATAAATGTAAGGCGCGCTGTTTAGAAGGACTACATATATAACCAGTATATAAATTCGTAAAATTATATAAGCAACTAAGATACAGCTAGACTGTTATAGAGGCTTCGTATTCGTATTAGTTGTTACATTGGAGGTCTTTAAAATTTAATATTGTTTATTAATCATGTTTAAACACAGAAAATAAGTACATATGCAACGTACATAACATACAAATATTATAGAATATTAAAAATAATAAATATGTAGAGCCGGTCACAGAAAAATTGCAACACTTTTTTTGATGGATTTCGAAAAGTATAACGCGCAGTTTCTTCATCGAGTGACTGATTTTTATTTATGTATCTATAAGTAAGCACCAATCACTCTATGAGCAAAATACATTTCGAAACTCATCGAAGAAAAAGTGTTGCAATCTTTCTGTGACCGGTTTATAAGAAATTATCTTTTATACTCATGATCGAGTATCGTAGATCAATTTTTTTGTATGACAAAAATATTTTCGTTAATATCGAATTATACATTATTTTCCAGTATACATATAAATTACATGTAATAACAATCAACAATAATTAATAAAAAGTATTTAAATTTTTGTTATATTTGAATTTTTAAAATTGATTTTATTGCGCACTAAAAATTCCGCACCCAACCCCTGTAAGTATATAGGATATTCTTTAGTATATATTATTCCACCTATTCTTTTACCGTTTACAGTTTTTTAAAGAGATGAATTAAAGCTACTCTATTACTTAGGTTGAAACAGAAAGATTCTTTTAAAAAAATGCAAATATACATATGCACTTACAATTAAATTTTATCGCGTATTAAACATAATACCATAATTTGGAATTTTATTTTTTTATTTCGTATAAAAACTTTTTCTTTCAAGTTCACGTACTCTTAGCACTTATTTATTTTTTTTAAAGATACTTTTATACTAATTAATATTTATACATGAAAATACTTTAAAACTTTTCTGATTACAGTTTTTGTACACATCTTGTTCTTACTTTACTGCTGTACGTATCATGGTCAATAAAAATACTATAGATTAAATTATAAAGAAACACTTAAAATAGTTAAAATACTATATGGTATAATTGCACACTGTGTAAGTATTGATAAATATTTATATAGCAATAAAAATTATGTAGTAAAATATAATTAGGTTATTGTAGACGTTGTATTTGTAAAAAAAATCGTATACATTATAAAATGTACATATAGTATACAATAATTCTTTAATCATATACAGGGTGGCTGAGAATGACCGCCTAATATTTCATGCGTGGGTAGAACAGACTATACTGAGTCGAAAAGTCCTGTACCATTTTGCGATTGCAGTAATAGTTAATGAGATATTAATTTATAAAAATATTTAAATTCGCCCGGCCCATCGTCAAATGCAAGCGCGCGGCTGGATAGGACCGCCCAGCGCAAAGCGCGCCGCGCGCGTTCGCCGTTGCTAGGCGTTGTTTATAACAAGCGTTGTTTATAAGCGGCAATAGTCGTCGCTAGACATGAGTCGCGTGCGTAGCGACGGCGAACGCACTCGGCGAAAATGGTACAGGACTTTTCGACTCAGTATAATCTGTTCTACCCACGCATGAAATATTAGGCGGTTATTCTCAGCCCTGTATACATTTTACAATTATGCATATTTTATTATTTAATTTAGCAACTTAATTTTAGAAATGTCTCCTATTTTATGAATGTTATAAATATTATATTTGATTAATTTGACAAAATAGATATAATACATATATTTGCTTTGTACGATACTGAAGATCGCAAAATTTAGAAAATGTAAAATTTTGTAAAAATTAATATTTTACATACGGCAGAGTCCATTTTCTTATTTTGAATCGAGAATTCGAGATGATCGATGATTCAGCGACGACGCTCACTGTTAAACAAATTGAACTTCACTTCTTTGACGTTAACACTTCAAGCAGAATGGTCACGTTATGATCCTTTCGATGCTGAAAATGAGCGTCGAGCGTCAGTATGAATACTTTGATGAATAGGCACCTTTAGGGTGCGATCTTGCGATCCACTTACAATTAGCGCTAAAAATGCTTCGAAGCTTTTGACTGACCAATCTGAAGAAAGAATTATACTAATTGCCCAATCAAAGAATGATTCGAAACATTCGTAGCATCAAATGGATCGTAATCAGAATTTCAGAGATAAAAGCGCACTTTTATCAATAAAAACGCGTTTTGAATACGGACCATTACTTAAGACGGTCTTAAAATAAGAACTGACTATGAATACCGGCCTTAATGAAATTTGACAAGTGTATCAAATTTACAAACTTAAAACGCAATTATTTTCAACATCAACTTTTAAAATTTTTTGTTTAAGATGATTTTTCATCGAGTTACGGTGTTTTAAATATTACTCAATTTTTAGCGTGTTCGAAAGTGTTCCTTAGATTTTGTTGAATAGTATATAGAAGTATTATATATTAATTTATTATATGTATATTAATATTTTTATATTTATATATTATTATTAATATTTATATATTATTATTTATTATATATTAATTTTTATTTATTTATTTATTATATTTTAAAGTAAAATATTAAGAATTAAAGTGTAATTATGAAAGTATTTAATAATTATTATATCATCATAAATCATATATTAATTTATCAATATTATCGATCGATTCAAACGAAATGGGAATTGGGTAATTGGGCATCAGACTCAGTAAGTGCCTCTGTTCACAATATACGCGATTTTCCATAGTCTCACACAGTCTATCTAT
This sequence comes from Cyphomyrmex costatus, assembly GCF_001594065.2. Taxonomy (NCBI): domain Eukaryota; kingdom Metazoa; phylum Arthropoda; class Insecta; order Hymenoptera; family Formicidae; genus Cyphomyrmex; species Cyphomyrmex costatus. Next base: position 1,225,092 of record NW_017276095.1, read on the forward strand.
CCTCTTTGGTTGCAACTTGCAAGTACGATTGATTTCTTGCAATTTGTGTTCTGTGGTGTTCTGTGAGGCGAAGAGAGGTTAGATTTTCTTTTATCGCGTGGAAGAATGGCCGACGCGTAAGTAGTTTTGATTGCTCACAAAATCTGATTGCATCTGCTGACAACGTGATTTCGCGAATGCACAAATGTTATATTAACAATTGTTTATGTTTCATGCGCATTAGTGGATAAATATTTTTACTTTAAACAAGCATCAACCAAAAATTTGCGAGCGCATAGTTGCACCTCACAGGGCGATAATGTCGTTATTATATACACATGTCCAAAAAAGAGTTCGTCTTTCATTGATCATAAACTCATTCTGGGCCCCGATTCTTTAACTCATAAGAGAAATGTATACGAAAAATAAGGAAAGTGTAACGTTTACTGTTGTATTTTTCTAGGCTTCCGTATGTTGCTTTTACGATAAGTTAGAGAATCGGGGTCCTGCTATTTAGACATTTGTATTTTGTATGGAAACTGAACAAACTTGCAATCTCTATTACCCAGCAAGTGATTTACAAAACAATCATTTAACAATCTCCGTTTCTTTATGTTTTTGTTTCTAACATGATTGTATTTGTCCCATGCAGGAAGAAAGAAGCTGTCCCTCCGACAAAAAAACTACCGGCTGTACCGGAGTCGGTGTTAAAAAGAAAAAAACGCCGTGAGGCAGTGAAAGCTGCACGTTTACGGATCTCTATCAAGGTGATTATTACTTAAATTCTAATTTAACAAAGAGCTTCTTGTTAGATACAAGATTTTGAAATTGTAAATATTTACTAACAATTGTATGTTACAATACATATGCATAAAATTAAAATACTTGTCATAAGTTTTTTTAAGTTTTATAAGAATAAGTTACGAATCATATGATTCTGCTTAGAATTAATCCATATATTTTCTATGAACTATTTGATAGCTCATTACTTTCTAAAGCTTTATGCCTATGTTGCTTAGGCATTGTTTCAAAATCATGGAGAAAAAATTAAATATTACTTAAACCATTGACCAATGCAATTAGTCAAAACTTTTTCATCTAAAATTTTAGAGTGATTTTTATAGCATTGTGAATACATCGTTTTATGTGATAAAAATTCTTCATATTTCTTCATGTAGAAAAGAATTGATAAGACCTATGTGACAAACTGATTTTTATTTTGCAGCAACGTGCAGATCGCTATAAAAAGAGAAAGCAGATTTTTAAAAGAGCTGAGGAATATGTGAAAGAATATAGGCGGAAGGAGAGAGATGAAATTCGATTGATGCGACAAGCTAAAAACCGTGGAAATTATTATATTCCTGGTGAAGCACGTCTTGCATTTGTTATCCGTATTCGAGGGTACGTGTATAAATATTATTATTAACATAAATTGTGCCTTTTATTTTCCAAGAATTCAATATAATAATAATAATATTGCAATCAGTACTAACTTAATATAATAATGATTGTCATGTAATTTCATTTGATACAATCACATTATTTAAATTGTTAAGTTAGTTATTGTACCATGATTAAAATTTTTTCAGTGTGAATCAAGTTGCTCCTAAAGTACGAAAAGTATTGCAACTGTTTCGTCTAAAACAAATCAACAATGGTGTCTTTGTGAAATTAAATAAAGCTACAATCAATATGTTACGTATTGTCGAGCCTTATATCACATGGGGTTATCCTAATTTGAAATCAGTTCGTGAATTGATCTACAAACGAGGTTTTGCCAAGATTAACAGACAACGCATACCAATCACTAGCAATTCCATCATTGAAAAGAAACTTGGTTAGTAAAGCATTTTCTAATCTTAGTTCAAATTATAATCGGTAATTATTTAGAATATCTCCTCTTCTATCCAAAATCTTTTTAAAAAAATGTACTCATTTGACGTATTTTTATTTAAAACGAAAGAATCTGGCAGAAAAATGTAGCGGTTAGCATCCATGAATCAAGTTAAGCCAGCGGTACACGATGCTTGTTTTCCTGCTGGATTGCTAGCTGGATCAAATTCTTGTCATCGAATTGGCTGTGACACTGGCACTGTCAGCACGGTGCTTGCCACAGCTAATACAATGGCAAGATTTTAATCCAGCTAGCGATCCAGCAGGAAAACAAGCATCGTGTGCCACTGGCTTTATTAAGCGTTAAAGTTCGAGATTTTAGAGATTAAGGAGATTGATTGTATATCTTGAAATAAGGTAAAAATGAGCAAATTTACTGAAATATATCAAAATAACATAAAATAATATGGCTTAAAGAAAATAAAATTTAAAATAAATTAGCCAAAATAATATCATTTATTGTAAAAAAATAAAATACTTTTTTGTTTTTTTTGTTTCAAAATCAACGATATTGTTTTGACTTGTAGTTCTAATTTATTTTGAATTTTAAAATATATAATAATATTCAAATCTAAAGACCACATCAATGTAAGAACATTTTAAAAATATATTATAATTTAATTAATGGTTAACACTTAATAAATTTACTCAGTTTTGTAATTTTCTTCGTTTAAAATACACAGTCGACTCCTAGATATCTGTCATCCTGACTATAAATTTAATAATTTAAAATATTTGTTTTTCAAAATAATTTATTTTTTGAGTTGCGTTTTATTATAATAGGGGAAGGGAGGGCAAAGCGGACAATATATGACAATAAATTTTTGTAAATACCTATTCCAATATCTGAACGTGCCGCGGTCAGGACCTGAAGTTTGCGTACAAGTTGTTATCTTAAGGTGCGTTTTGTTTCTCGCATACTGCGTATAATGCATTGTTTATCTTTGTTGCTCACCAAATGTTAAACAAGGACAATTGATGCACATGCGCATCATTTGCGAGACGGAAAGCTTCTTTATTTCGTAAGATAATGATTTGTAAGGTCCTTCGGATATTTGATAGGTACATGATATTTTCCGCTTTTAAATGAGCGATATGTAATTAATATGTATACTATAACTAAATCGATTTGCATTGATTAGGGAACAATTTATCAAAAGAAAAATTTTATTTTACCCTTAGGTCGATCTAATATCATCTGTACTGAGGATTTAATCCATGAAATATTTACTGTTGGTCCAAAGTTCAAATACGCAAGCAATTTCCTATGGCCCTTTAAGGTATGTGCGTTTTAAAATGTAAAAAAAAAGAAGAGATACTGTATACAATATGTTGTATCGATATTTTATACTTACGACATAGGCATGGTTATAAGTTAATCTAAAACTATAAACCTCCTACTATGTCGAAAAGCAATACGAGTTTTTCTTGCCCGATGGATGATGTTTGATAATATCATAAATCTAAGACAAGCTCAAACATTTTCGTTCAACAACAAATTTTTTACGTCCCAATTGCTTTAGAATATATTTTTTTTCGGAAACTTTATACATTTGTATGAACTTTTTTTCTTTGTTTCCAGCTTAATACGCCAAATGGTGGATGGCGTAAGAAGACCAACCATTATGTAGAAGGTGGTGACTTTGGAAACCGTGAGGATAAAATTAACGAGCTCCTCAGAAGGATGATATAAGTTTATTAAAAAAAATTTCATAAATAAAAATATATCCTCTAATTAAATTTTTGTGTCTTTCGTTAATTATTATTCACGTGCACTTGATCAATATTTTTTTATACATACATGGAAAAATACTAAATTTGTAGGAAAAAAGTAGTATTACCAAGTCAAGATCAACATCTCGGAAAATTCACTCACAACGCGTTTATCATTGCGACCAGCTTTGTAACTGCTATAAAATTTTTTAATATGTTAGTCATGCCCTTAGTTCCTCACTGGATTTAAATGTATAAACCAATTATATTCAAGAATTTTACAATAGTTATTAAACTGCTTTTTCTGCTAAAGGATAACAAGGATAAGACGATACACGGGGGTACTCGGGTGATGTTTCTGAACGCAGCCCAAGTGTAAGCAATACAGGCTTAAGAGGTAAGCAGTAAGCAAATTGACCAATCACAATTCACAATAGAGGCCGTAAGGGTTACCGCACACACGTTCCGTAAGTTCGGATCTACAATAGAGTTTTAAGTCTTAAGCCATAAGAAATGGACGAATCATAATCGATTATTCTCCTCGAATTCGACTGTAATTAGTTAATTTCACGGTTTAAGACTTAAAACACCTATTGTTGATCCGGGGTAACCCCGGATCTTAAAGATTCCCGATCCGTCCAATCAAAGCTCTGGGATATAATATCGAGCTTATACCTCAGAGCTCTGATTGGATGGCTCGTTATTTCCTGTTGCCTATGCGTATTGCCTGTGCCTATTGTGTTTCCAGCTTAAGTGCATCCACTATGTTTAGGGCTTAACCTGAATAGTCATCGACTTTAACGTTTGCTTCATGGTGCATTTTTACGGGAATACACATCGATTGCTTCTATTTTTATCCAAATTTGAGGTAACTAGGGTTTTCTATGTACCTTTACTATAATTTAATATTACAACTACGAAAATTGTAAAACTTCAGTGGGAATACCGCGAACACACGTAACGAGTTTTTCGTAAACGAAACGTTTGAGTGTGCTTTTGGAGCTCTGGACAGAAGATTATGTTGTAATATCATATGTTCCACGTTCAAATCCTCATATTTTCTTTTTTTTTCTTATTCTTTTTTTTTCGTATTTTTTGTCATCAAAATGTTACGAGATGAGGCCCAAGAATGTGGTTAAAAGTATTAAAATTATAATAATTGTTTGTAGGTAAAATTAAACTTCCTCTTCTCACATATTATTGTGTAAGAAGACTCAGTCTTTACAACTACTTTTACCCTATAAAAGAGATAGGATAACTTATGACATGTCGCTTAAAGAAAGTAAATGTTTTTCTAAACATAGAGAGTTTGATGCAGCAGCTAAATGCGATTTGGAGATGTTTCCACCTGATTTCAAGAAACTGGAGAATATTTGTATTAGTGATGCAGCTAGTTGTAAGTATACTATTTTCTAAAATTATACTTTTAAGACAACATTATCAATGACATCTTCAATTTTTCATTCAATTTAAGCATCTATATCAAACGAAAATATTGTATTATTGGAAACTGAGAGAAAGCATAATGAAACATTGGATATTCAATATCCTAACATAAAAAATAACAATAACTGCAAAAGTAGGTCCATTCTAGAAAAACACTGTGTACTAGAAAATCTACTTCAAAATCCAAGTAACAATTTTATCAGTATAGGAGTTAACAAAACTGATAATATGGAACAGAAGATTCATGCAACCGAAAGTGAAATAAATTTAAATAGGAATAAAGTACCTGAATCTTGTAAGTTAGTTACTCTGCAGAATACAGTAAAATTAAATTTATACCTGAATATCCTACTAAAGAAAAAAATTTAGATTGTAAGCTTGCCACCAAATCACTATTCTCATTTTTACTCATTATTTTGAAGAAGGCTCACTTTTGCTCTGAAAAACTCAATATTCTCACTTTTTTCTGCTAAAATTGTATTATTTCTATGTTTACTGCAATTTCTATTTAATAAGTTATATATTTTTTAAAACTTTTTGCTGTCTTTTTTTATCCCTTTTCTTTGAGTAGATTTGAATAAGTTGAATAATTCTTTCACAGAATATGGTTAAAAGAAATGACACTGCTGTGCTATGAAACGCTAGAGTCTCTAGAATATGGGAATAGTCCACATAATAAATAAAATTAAATTAAATAATGATATATTTAATTTAAAAATATTAATTTTGTCTCCAGAGATACTTATTTCATTCCTGAATTGTTTCAATTTCTAAATTTAAATGTTGGTGTACTATAACAGAAATTTGTAGTCCTCTCTGCCAAACGTGTTAAAATGTGTATTCTTAATGTGATACTGGTTTTAAAAATACCTTTAGATTTAATATTGAATATTGAAAGAAGTATTACTGTCACAAGATAATATATTCAAAATAATGAAGTACCAATATTACAATTCTGTACAATTTTAATTAAATTTGAACAAACTTGTTGCTCAGCATTTAAAAAAATAATTTAGTTTCCTCTCATTAATTTAATAAAAAAAGTGAGTTTTTTTAATTATTTTGAATACAAAACCATTCTCATTTTTTTTGGAGAGAGCTGAGCTGGTGGCAAGCCTGTTATACGCCAAAATACATTCTTAAAAAAAGTATTTGTTTTCAGTTAAGCCAGGAACATCTATGAAATCCAAAAGCCCAGATATTTTGGCATTCAGAAACAGGAGCATAAGTTCATTACATAAATCATGCACAGTAGAGGATAATGCTAATGTAAAGAAAACTATATCTGATCAAAATGAAAAAGATTTCCAGCGAGGTAAAATAAACGATGTAATTATAACAAATAATTTTTTCCGAAGTTTAACTGATGATAATAACTTGTCGATAAAAACACAAAATCAAATTGTAAACGAGCAGTATATTATTTTATCAGATGAGAGAACAGCAGCGAAATATAAACAAACTGAGAAAATCAAGAATGGAGTAACTGTACTACCAGCTAAACCGACAAGATCACTGCCTACAAATTTGAAAGTTTCCATCGAAGACAATAACAAGAAGTCGAAATTAGTTGAAGTTAAGAATAAATTGACAAATTCAACGCAATTATGTGCAGATGAGACAAATATGGAGGATAATGAACAAAACCAGTCATTTGCAGTACAAAATATAAAAAAGAAAATGGGTAGACCCAGGAAAGTGATAAATGATTCCATAGACCAAATCACACCAACGAACTCAAAAGATAAATATGATATATTGCAAGAGATTCCTGAAACCGAATCCATAACACGTGATAGAAGATGTGCAAATAAAATTAGAACAGTTAGTAGTATGAGCGATGAAACCAGTACGGAAGAGGAAATTTTTGTCAAAAAACGAGGTCGACCACTTGGTTCAAGAGGCCGGAATAAAAAACGCGGTCGGGGACGCCCTCGAGGAAGTGTCAAGAATAATAAACAAAGCCAGTCATTTGCAGTACAAAATATAAAAAAGAAAAGGGGTAGACCCAGGAAAGTGATAAATGATTCCATAGACCAAATCACACCATTACAAAATTTGGTAGATACCGAATACACTACTGGATTAACAACACACGTTTCTCGATCGAGAACGGAGAGTAGCGAGACTGATGATACAAATGCAACAAGTTGTACAGTGAATACCAAAAATGATGTTATAGATTTGAACGTTCCACATATTGAAAAAGCTGTAGGTTGCAGTATATCTTAAAGATTTATGCTATCAAATGTGGTAATTATGAAGGAGATGGACGACCTTACCAATTTTAATAAAACTAGACTTATTCGACACGTTTTTGCACGAAATTAACAGATCTGGCAGAAAAAAAGTGTCGCTCTGCCCTGCAAATCGACATATTAAGCGTTAAAATTGACAACTATTCAGGTTAAGAAATTTGTTACATTAATGGAGGGACATGGGAACATGTAAGTCAGACTAGAATAGGTCACGTGATAATGATCTCATTATTTGATTTATTTAATTGTATTAGTGTGTATGAAATTTAAAGCTGTTTACTATAAGTAGTTTTATTCCAAATAAATCATAACCCACGGCTAGGATATATTATATTTTGTTTTAGCATTACTCCACATGCACCTCTGTCCACATGTGTTATGATTTATTTGGAATAGAACTACTTATAGTAAATACAAATGTTTTTTTTTACCATTCGAGACAAATGAACATAGTTACGAATTTATTTTAATAGTTGATATATTCGCAATATCTTGCTATTGAGAATTGATATTTTACTATTAAGATATTAATTATCCATATTAATTATGCATATGTGTATAATAATTAAAAATTCAAAATGTACAAATATTTTTTTCAAACTTTCTGAAAAATATTGCATATTAAGGTCCTCGTGGTACATTCACTACTTGTCATATCGTTATGCCTGAGCGCGCGAAATGTCAATTCTGTGATTAGCGAAATTTAATTGTAATTAATTTAAAAACTATTATAGCCTCGACATTTTTATATTAAAATTTTCATCATAAAATTATCTCAAAAATACGTCTTTAAAATAATATAATAAGAATGTGTAAGATATTAATTAAGATCTACGTGTCGGGCTGTGTGGCTCCGCGGCAAGGCGGTGGCTTTGTGTTTCGAACTACATACGAGATCCTCGGTTCGAGTCCCGACATCGCGTCGAGCGTCCGACATTTTTTCTCGGCCCAGCTTACAGCTTCAGAAGTGGGATACAACCAACTTCCCTCAGCAAGAAAAAACCTGACTTTTCAAAAAGAAATTTTCCCTCAGAAATTGAGGTTTATTGAGCGGACAGTGGACTCTCAGCAGGATTTCGAAATAGACTACGTGTCCCTGTGAGAATTACCACGCGCTTCTCAACTTTATCGACAGTGAATTACTCAGCGGGATTCCGATAAGGCTACGAGCCCCCGTGAGTTTCTCATAAACATCACTGTTTGACGATCATTCGGGACGCCTGACATTTCAGGCTGGCCGATCTGTTGTAAGATAATCAATTAAGATATCTACGTGTAAGGCGGTGGCTTTTGTGTTTCGAACTACATACACGAGGTCCTCGGTTCGAGTCCCGACATCGTGTCGAGCGTCCGATATTTTTTCTCGGCCCAGCTTACAAATGTATGTATATATGTAATGAATAATGATATACAAAGTGTCATTACTACTGCCAAGCGTGTATACCCCTCAAATCGCTCTCTATGCGCGCCCGGGTCGCGAAGCGCGGGGATGGCTTGAGGCGCGCGCCGTCCGAGTTTAGAGGCTCCCGACGGTTTCTCGACGCGTGGCGCTTCCCATTTCCCGCGCGCCAAGTTAACGATGGCGAATATTCGGCAATAGTAGGCCGGACGAATAATGGCGTTTATTCGGCTATTTTTAAGGTTTAATATCTCGTTATATATTGCGTAAACTGCAAAATGAATAAGACTTTTCAACTCAGTTCGGTCTACTCTACCTGCTCTTGATAGGTGATTTAATGACACCCTATATATAGATTTATAATAAGAAGAATATAATAAGAATGTATGTATATATATATATATAATGTATATATATTATGTATATATAATGATACATATAGATTTATAAGGGATATTTAACATTACAAAATGCTCAACAAAATTACCTTTTTTAAAAAAAGGAAAAAAGGATAGTATGCATATTCGCCTCACAAAAAAACGTGTCGAATAAACCTAATTTCGTTAAAATCGGTGAGATTGCCCGTCTCCTTCATAATTACCCAAAATATCACAATTAAAATATAAGTAATCTTTTACTTACAGATACAAATGGTAACTTGTGCTAAATGCGACCAAGAAATATCGAAGAAACAGTGGTCATCACACAATTTAAATTACCATAATAACATGGCTTGGCGAAAGGATGATGAGCCATTGGTAATAAAAAATATATATATATTTAATAAAGCATTTTTTTTGTAGATCTTTGTACTACTAATAAAAGTTTATATGAAAAATAAATTTGATTATATGTACAGGACTTTGAAAATGACATAAAATTGTTGAAGAAAGTATTAACTGCTGCTCTTAAGCAAAAAAAGAAATTTTTTACTTGTGAAAAATGTGAGGCTGTAAAACGGAGTGTCGGTGGTTTCATATCACATATGCAATTTTGTGGTAAATCAGAAGAAGTAAGCAAAAAAGCATAGTTATTTATTCTATATTATATATATGTGCAAATATGTGGCATTTTTTTACTAAAGGTTTTTATAAAAATAATCAAAAGGCTCAGAAAAGGTTTTATCTATTTCATTATTATAGGAAAGACAAGCGTTAATGATTACATGTCCCATTTGCAATGCAATTATGATGCCTTCCTCTATGGAAGTACATGAACGTTATCACAGACAATTAGAACAAAATAAAATTAAAGAAGCAGATGTACGAATAGAAAGAACTAAACGAAAAGCAGCAGAAAAGTAAATACAAAATTTGTATTAAAAATTGCTTCAATTGAACGCTTATTAATGTAATAGGTACATGCGCGCGCGTTTATCATACATACATATATACATATTTTGTAATTACAGAGCAGTACCAAGGATATTGGAATTCACCAAATCTTTGAAAGAGCAAAATTCAAGCACGGTAAAGAATATTTAAAGATATTATCGTGTTTCCTGAAGAGTTTGGATTCACATTTGTTATTAAAATTTTCTTTGTTACATGTGTATAAATTTATATAAGTACACACACATACACGCACACACGTATATATACTTACACGGATTTACAATATATACATAACAAGGAGAAAATTTTAATAAATTTGATTAATTTTATTTAACTATATTAAATATATTAACATGTATGTATAGTATATACGTGCGTGTTACAATGTATGTTAATACACTTAATATATATTTATTAGAACGATGTAGTACAAATAACGGATAAGAAAAAAATACCAAGCATCTGGAAAGTTATGTGGAAAAAAGAATTAGAATCGGGTGTCATATCTTGTAAGCATATAGGATGTACTTTCACGTGTTCCTCTTATGAAACCATTTGTGAACATTATTATCAATGTGATTTCATTCCACAAGAGGTATTGTATTTCATAATATCTAAATAAATGTAATAATCTTAGACTTAATAGATTGAATCTAATGTTGTATATTAATGCCTATACGAGCTAACACAGGATGTTTGTGTGTGTGTAATAATAAAACTTTTATTGACAAATTTTTGTAAACATTTCGACTCTAATTTCGGATCCTCCTCAGTACATGAGTACAGAACTGCGATCGATATAAAATTAGAAATTGAGAAATGTGTTCACAGCTTGAGAAACGGTGTACAAATTGTCTAATTTACTATACCACACAATATACACCATTAGATTCATAATATCTATCATATTTGGAAGAATAGTTAAGTATTATATATAGAAAAAAATACAATATTTTTTTATTTTTAGAATTTTATGTGTAAAATCTGCAAATTTTCTGCAGATTCTAGAGATAAGATTATAGATCATATAACAGAAATTCATTCCGGCAACAATGACTTAGAAAAATATTCTGATTACGAGACAGAGGAAGATGAGTATCTGTCGGATGAAAGTATACTTGAATGTGATGTAAAAAGAAAGTTCAATAGTCATCATTTATCAAAAATAAAATCTGACAATACAAGTGAGTCGAATATATAATAGATTAACTATATTTTAATTTTTAATATAGGAATTTATACATTTTAAGTGATTTGGAAAACATGCAGGGTTTATTGGATTATTTTTTTATTGAGTTTTACTTTACTGAAAATTGTAATTAAAAAATAATCTGGATATTCGAGGAATATAATTTTAAGATACATTTTAACAGAAGAAATCAACGATTGATTTTATCATTTTGCCGAGCTTTTTTTATATTCAAATTATTATTAAAGTTATAACTCTTAGAATATATACTTGCACTAAAAAATAAGTAAAATTTTATGGTAAAGACTATATTGTGTGCGTGTGTAGAGTGTTTATGAAGTGAGGTGTTATACAGGGGATATGTTCTATTTTAATTTCCTTAAGTAAATATTTCAAAAAGTGTAAAAGTTACGAAAAATTATTGTACATGAAGATAGAACGCTTTTGAAGGAGGGAGGGACATTTTGATCACGTTGCTTTTTTTAAGTAGAGGTGCTAACAAGATATGAAGGTCATCTTTTTTGAATGGAATTATATAATTTTTTTTACATAACATGATTTCTCTAATTATGCTGCATATAAAAGTATTAAAGTAGATACATAAATATAAAATGAATATAAAATAAAATATAGTGTCTCGTAAATTGGTTTTTGATATATTTATCTTGATATTTTTAAAATATATTCAGAATTTTTGGATACGTAGAATAATTAAAGGAATCATATTATGTAAAAGAAATCATATAATTCCATTTTTTTTAAATACAGATGACCTTCATATCTTTTTGACTCCACTTAAAAAGAAAAACAACATGACTAAAATACATTTCTTTCGAAACCGTTCCATCTTTCATCCAAAACATTTTTTCGTATCTTTTATACTTTTGGAGATATTTGTTTGAGTAAGTTAAAATAGTCCACCCTGTATAGTATTCCACTCCATAAACACTGTACAATAAGCTACTTATTTACGATAGAAAATTTTATTTATTCTGTAGTGCAAGTAATAGTCATGACTTTAACAATAATTGATTTTAATTTAAGAAAAACTCGACAAAGTGATGAAATCAACAGTAGCTTTTTCTATTAAAATATTTCAATTCTTCTGTTAAAGTATCTCAAAATTATATTTCCTGGATAGACAGATCAGATTATTTTAACTATAATTTTCAGATAAGCAAAATTGAATTTGAAAAATGATGATCCTTGTGTGCTTCCTAAATCGCTTAAATACGTAAATTCCTTTGCTTAAATATACTCATAAAAATTATTTTGTACAAATTAATATAAAATCACATGTAAACGAAGTCGCAGATAGAATTTATGTAACACGTTATACTAGAATCTTTTTAGGACCGTACAATTGATAAACAATAATAAACAAGAAGAAAGAAGCCAATAACGGTCAAAGTTGGATCACAGTGTTTATTATAATTGTGTGTATAAAATTATAATAATCACTGTGATCCAGCTTTGACCGTTATTAGCTTCCTTCTTCTTGTTTATTAACACGTTATCATATTTCTTTAAGCAAAATAATTACATATACATATATGTACAATTAAATATTTAAAAGACTGAATCTCTGAAAAATTTTTAGAAATCTACCGAAAAATGGTTTTCTTGGATAAAGAGATAACGCAAAATCCTCATTCAAACGAACTTTTTAAATCAGCTTTACTTTGGACTCTGGATTTGTAAATATAATTAGCTTGTGTCTCTCTCTTTTTAAATTTAATTTTAATTGAACTGTTACACAATGTACTATTACATTAACGGAATTGATTTTTTATCAAATTTTTTATTTACTTGAATAACATATATATATATTTTATTTATTTACATTGTAACAGTGAGCAGAAAAATTATGAATTGGCGTTATTCAAAGATGATATGCCGAATTGTTTTACGTTATTGAAAAATAATGATGCCGCAAGGTATTTCCCAGAACTAACAGTTTCAATGGCCTTCAAGTGTGTAAACGTCAATTCATCGAAAACGAGTTCTGATAACGATAGTTGGAAGCGCATGAATAGATTCGAGGGTGATATCTATGAAAGTAATTTACGATATTTGTTATACATGCTATGATATATGGAAACAATTTTAACAAAAAGAATAGTTAAATTAAATTCTAATATTATTTTAGCTGTGCCAACATTTTTTGTCGGTGGTCCTGTATGGGCGTTAGCGTGGTTGCCCATTCCATTACCAATGTGGTCCAAAAATCCGACTCAATACGTCGCAATTAGCACACATCCCACGATGGAAAGTAAATATACTGTGGGAAAGAAATATTTAGGCCCGAATGTTCTGCAGATATGGGATATTGGATCTTTAAATCATCAGTAAATAACTAAAGACATTGCTGTAATTTATAACGTTGTTGGAATTATATTCTACATTTATTTCAGAATTAATAGCAAGAATAGATCACCCGTTTTAGCCTATGCAATTGCACATAATAGCGGAACAATTTGGTGTTTAGAATGGTGTCCATCGGGATGCTATCAGGATGTCGATCTTGACAATTATAAAGCAGACGAAAGAAAGATCAAGCGAATGGGATTACTTGCAGCTGCATGCTCGGACGGATGTATAAATATTTATTCGCTACCGTTTGCGGATGAACTTAAATTCGAAAAAACGGAAAATAATTCGTGAGTCGTATTTTGATTACACATTATTACTCCTCTTTTTGTTATTTATGAAATTTTGATGTTGCATCAAGGTGGCCGATTTATAAGACTGATCCAGTGATGACACTAGTTGTAAATACCTTTATGTACGATAATAACGAACAAAATTGGCAATGTACTAAGCTATCCTGGACGAAGGAACATGGACACAGGTAATATTTGTAATCTAAATTATTTTTCATAAAATTTTCATAAACAGAGCAATCTTTCGAAATATTCTAAAAGATTTTAAGAAACGATTACTCATATTAATTAAAGACGAAAATTTAAAATTTAAGAAACGGATATTTTCATATATCCGAAGCAGCTTAATTTCAAAAATTCAATATATGTCAAATTGAAAAGGAAAGAATTTTTTTCAAAAATTTCGAAAATCATTCGGATTATTGTAACGAAATTTCGAATATCACCAAAATAACCCCAGTGTTTAAAAAATTTTTGAAAAAAAGAAATTTTTTTACTTCTTTTGACATCCTGTATATTTTTGAAATTAATTTATTTTGAACATATGGTTATATAAAGTTTCGTCTTAAATTAATAGCTCTTAGATTAACTCTTTTAGAATACTCAAAGATCATTGTATATTATACAAGTAATATATCTTTTTAGCATCATCGCGGCAGGTTTCTCGAATGGTTACATCGCACTGTGGCATCTTACGACTGTCTCACCTCTGTTGCTCAACCTACGGATGAATACAAAATTTATAAACGCATATCATCATTTCTTTGCTCATTACAACGCAATTACCAGTAAGTAAACTCATATCATCTCACATAAGGAAATAGAAAGTATATATGCAAAAACGTATCGTTTTACCTTTTTACATAGTGGTGGCATTAGTTCCATACGGCAATAGTCGATTCCTTGCTTCCGCGAGTGTAGACAAATCTTATAAATTTTGGGATTTAGAAGACACGAGTGCACCGCAAAGCTATGTGAAAAAAGGCATAGTATCGAACGGTGTATGGATGACAAACTGGCCGTGTGCAGTTCTTAGTTTCGACGATGCACTTGGGTAAAATATATTTTGTTGCAAGCAAGGATGATAATTGATAACAATTATAATTTCTTCTAATACGATTATTTTTTCAGATACCATTACACGCATACTATGACAGTACCGTTGAGAGAATACGGATACAAATTTTGTCCAATTTTAGCTACCAATTCACCAACTTATGTAAGGATGTCATATGATATTATCTTTGCCTTTTTCAAATAACAACTAATTGTACATCGCAAAATCTCCTAAATAACGTTCAACTTTTTAGAGTCTCGCCGTTTCCGATCACGCTAATAGTATTGCACATGGCACTTCAGCTGGAGAAGTAATGACTATTTTTCCTCATCAACTGTTGTATTCAGAAAAAATATTGCCTAAAAAAAGACAGGTAGAAAATTGTATCTTCTTACATCGTTATTATTATTTATAAGATTTCTGACAATTACATATTTTATTATAATACCTTATTACTATACAGGATGAGGCATTTAAAACAGATCGCCTAAATAACTTTTTTTTGTTTATCACAGTTGAACTCTTTTATCGAGGCGATGGATTTCTTAGAAGAGCAGCAACTTGGAAATAACGAAAACAATGAAAGTGAAGATAAAAAGAGATATTCCAAGGAATATCACTACATGCCAGAAACCTACAACGAATGCAAAGATCGTTTTGGAATCGTATTCCATGATAATTTAATGGTAAGTTGTCGGATTAATTTTTTTATTTCTTGATATATAATTTTAATTAATTTTCTACAGGATTTGGAAAAATATATCGCTAGTAGTAAGCCGAATAAGGATACTCTGAATAATGACAAACTGATGTCTATTCCTATTGAACAATATCCATTTACTTCTGCAAACAGGGTATATGTCAGCAATAATTTTCACCTACTTTTCTTCTCACATAATATAAAAATATACGTTAAAAAAAAATATATATATATATATATACATAGAGTGTTCCGCAAGACTTCTCCAATCTCGCACAGGAAGGTAATTGGAATCGAAATAAACATAAAAGTCCTATATCTAAGTTTCTAAGTATATCTAAGAAATTCGAAGTTTACTACCACATAATTATAAAAAAAGCTTTTTGTTATTAACGATATTTGACATAATATCGTGCTCTCTATAAGAGGCTCTATAAGTCGTGGCTCTATAAGAGGCCGTAAAGCCGTAAGAAATTGACCAATCACAGAAAATTATTTTTCTCGCATTCAACTATGATTGGTAAATTTCTTACGGCTTTACGGCTTATGACCTCTTAAAGCAAGGTTGTGGACTCAGCCTAATCTATATAAAATCGAAGAAGAGTAGATGTTTTTTATCGTATTATTACAAAAAAGCGTAGCATATTATGTATAATAATAAGTATTTCAAGTATCGTAATTTTCTAATAAGGTACTTTTAAAATGAGAATGTATAAAGAATTAATCGTGAATAATAATTATGACAGACTCTCACGATTCGTGAAAAAAAAACGGTAAGAAATGGTAAAAGAATTTGATGTTACAAATACATTACACACAAAAAAATGAAGGATCACTTAGTATGTTCTCTAGAAATAGATAACGAGGCATATGAGCGGCGATGCCGGACGCTGAGCAACGGCGCGCTTCCCCTCTTGCCTCCAATATGCAGCCAATGTTTGATAAACTGAACCGGGTTATACTTCGAGCGGTCAGAGTATTTCGGCGTGCTCTTATTAGTACAAATGCAAAACTTAATATCTTGATTATTATTGCGAATATTGCTAAACGGTATACGACTTTTGTGTTTACTAGATCCCAACTACCTTCGTATGCGAGATTGGAGAAGTCTCGCAGAACATCCTGTATGCGTATATATGTATTATATATATAAATTAGCGCGTTTTATAAGTTTTACGTAACTAGAAACAAAGTATTGATAAAAGACGAAATAAATACACTTTTTATATTTTTTTAGATGGCTTGGAATCCAAATGACTGGAGTTACCTGTGGCTTGCAACAAGCTATCAAAACGGCTTAGTGAGATTATTGAACTTGAATTTTATGAATAAGTTCCGTGATTTGAATACTTTGCTACAGACGCGAGTAAAGTCTATGCTCGACAAAAAAGAACAAACTAATGATGACAAGTAGACTACGAAGACAGAGAATTTTATAGCCCTTTGTACATAAAAATACCTTGTACATAAAATCTGAATAAATTTTTATCATGTATCGCCCAAGGATAATTTTCTTCTGAGATGTATCCAACCGAGTTTTTGCGAAGCGCGTTGAGGAATTCTATTTTATCGCCACTTCTGAAATAGGCCTATTGCCGGCCCTGGAATATACTCGTACAAACCATGCGTAGCGACGAGGCGTAGCGAAAAAAAAAATACCGGACGGAGTGTTGTTCAGTGTGGGCTGTGGGATCGGAGCACGACAAGCGGAGAACCGTTATCTCGCCGGCGAGATTTCCTTCATCTCTCTCTCTCTCTCTCTCTCTTTCTCGAAATTTCCGAGCTTTGTGATAACACTTTCAATCGAAGTATTTACGAACCTGCGCCAATCAGACGATCCTTACAACAGCGGTAAGTGTAAAATCTTATTTATTTACAAAGATTTTATTTTCTTGTAAAATGACGCTCGAGCACGTTGGACTCTTGCATTCTGTTTTGTATCTTGTTTGTGAAAGGAATTGTGTCTTTTTTGAATACCAAATGTATTATTCTCTATCCGTTTCACTCATGTATTTTATCTAAAAATAAACATCTCCGAAATGTATCCGTATTTTAATCTATATTTTTTTTCTCTGAGATATTTAACTTTACGTAAAATACGAGAAAATTATAAATTGTAAGTGCCTAATTTTGCATATATATGACTGTATATGTATGTATAACACATACAGATATATATACATATATTGTATCTGCTTTACAATTATTGCATATTGTGTCTTCTATAATTTTAATTATTAGGTTGGAGGAAAAGTTCTGCGATATTTTATTAGCTCAAAATTGTATATTGTACGTTTAAAAAATTAGCGATTATACCATTCGATGAAGCAAAGTTTCAGCTTTAAGAATCTGATTCTTTAATTTTGCGGCACGATGATTTTTAACTAAGTTATGAGTAATTAAAATCAAAATATTCTTTTCCAACTTGCGAATATCTCAGAAATAAAAATCATAGAAACATTTAAAAAAAATTAAATTTTTAAGAAAAACTTTAAGCTTTCACGTTAGATAGTCGAAATTTTTCGTAAATTCCTTTTTGGTACATAATAGATACCCATAAAGTAAGAAAAAAACTTCTTTTTTTTCAACTTTTAGTTTTTTATATATAAAAATTATTAAATTTACATGAACTAAAAAATTATAAAAACCTTTTGAAAGTCGAAATTTCAAGCTTTAAAACCTTTTTTTTTATTCAAACTTCGTTTATTTTGAACAATGTCACATGGTTTTAGTTCGATAACATTTCTGAAATTTTATTTTCAAGAAGATTGGTACACCAATCCTTGTGTGCATGATTTCTTAAATTTTATTAAAACACTAAAAAATAATTTTTTTGATGATTTAAGATATACAAGGAATATTTTTAAAAAGTAAACGCTGCAAAGCTCTAAATATCTTTGATATCTAAATATCCAAAAATTAAAAGAGCCAACAATTCGATTTCAAAATCAATTTCAATACACACAAAATGTGAATGAGTTTTGAATATTTTAACACTGTCAAGAAAGAGAATTGATTTATTTGCAATTAGTTTTTTCTTTTTATTGACACACACAGAAGATGAGTTTCAATCCCATGAAATGGAAAACGAGATCTATTTTACACAGCATTTTAGGCGCTTTGCTTCTTTATATACTATTTGTTTATAAGAAGAAACATCAAGTGGTGTTCGAGGGCATCATAAATAAATCGGATCCTAGACTAGTGTGGGAGTTTATGGCTGATTTTAGCAACATGAAAAAATTAAATCCAACAATGTAAGTAGGA
The DNA here is from genome assembly GCF_001594065.2 of Cyphomyrmex costatus. Classification (NCBI taxonomy): domain Eukaryota; kingdom Metazoa; phylum Arthropoda; class Insecta; order Hymenoptera; family Formicidae; genus Cyphomyrmex; species Cyphomyrmex costatus. The sequence continues at coordinate 1,243,990 of NW_017276095.1, forward strand.
ATCAGACAACTTTAAAATAAAAGATACCTTAAAATAAAGAGATCAATGTTGTATTAATAGAAAAAAAAGAAAGGAAAAAAGAGTATATTATATTATATAACGAGGATAGACATAAAATCGATATTTTATTATTTATTTATAAATAAATAAGATTTTAATACAAATTTATTTATAATTCGATTTTTTTAAATTTAAATAATAAATATTTATTCCTTTTATTTAATCCAATTCTAATAAGGAATAAAAAATTATTTGATTCACTTCGAATAAAATAAAATAATTTATTTTTATTTATTTTACCAATTCTAAATAATACAGTGTATAAGTTAATAATTCATAATTTTTATTAATATAAAATAAATGCCTTTTACAATATAATTTAAAATAATAAAAGTCATGAAGAAATAAAAAAATTTAAATTATTAAAATAACCATATGTTACGCACAAAAATTATGAGAGAAAAAGAGAGAGAGAGAGAGAGAGAATAATATCATTCATAATTTAATAATGTAGAATCTGATTCATCCATTTGAATTCATGACACAGAGAGGACTTTACCGTGCTCGATGAAGGTGGGAATTACGATCACTGGAAATATTCCGTACGATATACGGAACATCTAAGTCACTTACCGATGATCCGTAATGTAGCGCACGGACACTACGCCGTCAAGCCGGACAATAATGGCTACGTCATCAATTCCAGACATCTAACTTGCTTCTTTCTTGACTTTGGTTGCTGTAAGTGGATACTGCTTGCGATCCTTTTCGCCCCGCCTCATACAAATCAGTCTATGCAATCAATTTCATTTTGTCTTCCTTAAATCATTCGCGCATAAATCGCTAATGCAGCTAAAAAATTGATTAATCATTTCAGGAATTTTATAAAAATATTTAGAACAAGAACAAAAAAGTATAGATATGTATATGAAAATAAATTATAGAGCGCGCTTAGAAAAATATATTATATTTATAATTATAAATATAATATATAATATTATTATGATTATATTTGAAAAGATATTCGTAAACAATATATATATATATATATATAAAGCGAAGTACGTCTAGCCGTACCGTACTTAGTACTAATTTAAATTTTTCTATATTTTGAAAATATCTATTTTTATCATATTTTTTTACTCCATAGTAATATTCAAAATATATAAAAGTATAACAGCTTGTTCTTATGTAAAAAATTCTCAGCTTTTCAATAAAAATAGTCTTAATTGATTCAAATTTTGTGAAAAAGTACTGAAAATCATATATTTCCGAAAAAATGTTTTTCTACATAAGCCTAAGCATTTATATTCAAATAAATATTTTTAGATAGCTGAGAGTTTTACATAAGAAATTACTTTATTTAGATTTTGAGAACCAATTTCGTTCAATTGTAATAAAATAAATTAATAAATGGAAAATAATAAAAAATGATATTAGACCATTGAATCTCTATAAAAAATGAATATATAAATATTTGAATTCGTTTCAATTCATCTAAATCCATGAAAAATAATTATTTGTATTCTTATATGAATAGAAAATGATATACTATATATATTCAAATGAATTATAAATATTCATTTATGAATTAAAATTAAATATTCAAATGAATTAAAATACATTAAAAATGTTCAATCTATTTTAATCCCTCTTTGGATACTAGGTAAGCTTCCAACTTTGTGTTAGGACAGACTGGATATTCTAATTGGGTTGTTTGCTTTTTAGTGGAGTCTATTTCGCAATTTAGATATGAAGTGGATGGCACGGAGGATACGAGATGCATCGAGACCGTACAGTATGAATGCCCAATTGTATTTTCGCTACTGTGTCACAAAGAAGTCATGTATCAACGAAAAGAGATTCTGAAGAGGTTGAAATCAGAGTTTGCTATTAATAATAGGAGAGAAAATTAGAAATATTTTACTTGCACATGATGTATTTCTAGCTTTTATTGCAATTAATTTTTTTCTTTAATAAAATAAAGTTATTTCTAATTACATGACTAAATCATAATATATATACCATATATATATATATATATATATATGTATATATACTCGTCGCATTATATATATCATTCTACTTAAAAGTTTCTTGACATTAATTTTAATGAACTGTTATTTGTGTAAACCATTGAACTTATTCTAACTAGAATAGAAAACTATTCTTTATCAAGACTATGGTTTAATTTTCACTTTTTAAAGTTAGAGAACCAAAGAATTTAGAGAGAGTAAGTTACACATATTTTATTTAAAATATGTTTAATTTAAAAAACAATTTTAGACTTTCCTAATTCTATATTGGACCACCATCTATTACTTACCGTCTTTCTTTCTCTTGTGCATTATCTTTCTCGCCTCGTTATCTCGGGAGCAGTCAATCAGAAGAAAGAATTCTTTGAAAGAATTAATTGACCAATCAAAAAATGCTTCGAAGCATTTGTAGCATCAAATAAAAGTACGTATACGTATATACAAATGCGTAAATTTGAAAATAATTTTTTTATGGCCGTGTTTTGCGTAAAAGTATTGAATCTAGTGACTTTAGAGAAGATGCGTTTTCAGTTTTAGCGCGTTTAAATGTCCTTGCGGGAAAAGTTGGAAGTATTGACTGTCACATGATCGCAACTGTCACAAAAAGAACAGACCTCGGCTATGGTCCATTTGATGCTACGAACGCTTCAAAGTATTTTTTGATTGGTTAGTTAGTAAAATTCTTTCTTCTGATTGGGCAATCGAAAGTATCGAAGCATTTGTAGCGTCAAGTAAACCGTACATACATACCTCTCGTGTTTCGAGCCCAATCTTTTTCACTATTGAGTTTGGTCTCCTTAATTCTTTTTACTTCGTGGTCCGTGGTGCCAACCTACGCAATGGAATAATTACACATTTCCACCATAAGCGTTGGCAATTCTGATGAACCGGAGCTGTCAAAATCTCAAAAATTGGTGCATGGTTACGACGAACGTTTCATTACGAGGTTTGATCTAGGCGAGTTACGAGCGAATAGTGGACCTAACAAGATTTGAACGATGGTACTGAACGATTGCGCGGACCCGGAGAGGGTGGGATGCGGCTTCAGCACATTCAAGGAGGTGGACGAGGTGACCGCTCTCATAGCGGAGTTAAGGCAGCCGAATTTGTTGACGAGTCTTGTAGAACGAAACAGGGATCGTTTCAATTTCATTCTATCTGAGTATCAAGATCAACACCAGCTTTTAGATCCATATCTTGAGAGGATCCTAGAATCTCTGTTGTCGATTATCAAGGACGATGATTGTCCGGAAAACGTCAAGCACAATACGTTCAAGTATCTGTTTATTATCATGTCCGTGAAGACATACAAGAGAATCGTTACTTACCTGCCACACGAAGTAGTGGACCTCTTGCCTGTGTTAAGAATGCTAGAAAAGCAAGACTCAAATGATGTAGAAACATGGGAAACTAGATACGTTTTGCTTGTCTGGTTGTCCATTATCTCAAAGATACCATTTCCCTTATCTCGCCTAGAGACGTCTGAGAATGTAAATCCAGAACAAACTATCATAATCAGGTATCAAACTATGTAATTTGTGCGTATAGTGATCAAACTTGGCAATTTGGTGATGTTTCTTATTAGATTCAACGTATTAAATCATACTGACTTTCATATATGTAATTTCTGTTAGAAGAATAAGCTATATTATTAATATAAATTTTTTTATGTAATTTGTGGATATAAATTTATTAATTATATTGAAGAGGGCCTCAATTTGGATTAAAACATATAGTGATTCAATAAATTTTGATGACAAATTATGTAATATTTAATTGCATTACACAAGAATATCTTGTTACTTGGCTGTTAAAGACTCTTTTCGTTTAGTCATTGATGCTATTAACCATGGAGTAAAATTTTATTAAAAGACGACAAAATATATTGCTTTTACTTTTATATAATGTATGTTCCAGAATTTTAAAAATATGCAAATTATATTGCCTGTTAAAAGATGCATGCGCTGTGGCAGCTGTGTTTTTAATAGCAAATTTCTTAACAAGATCGGATGTTAAAAAGTTATATTTGAAAGAAATGATCATGTGGTGTTTAAAGGTAATATTTCTCTTTAAGGAAGAATATATATATATATATATAGAGTGTTCCAATTTTCTTTTGGCAAAATTGTATCAGTATATTCTAAAAGTAAAAACGAGAAAAAATGTTATATAAAAAAAAAACCGTTATATAAACGTAGGCTCATAAATGCTTTATTGAAAAGTTTTAACAAAAATACAAAATTATGGATTGGTGCTTTGTTAACAGAGCATAGGGACACATCTTAGTATTTATAACTTTTCAATAAAGCATTTATGAGTTTATTTATATATTTTTTCTTGTTTTTATTTATAAAATGTGCAGATAAAGTTTTACTAAAAAAAGAAACTGAGACATCCTATGTATATACAGGATGTTTTTCCCAGAATGACCACTAAATGTTTTGTATGATGGTAGAGCAGACTAAACTGAATTAAAAATCATCTACTATTTTACAATTTTTTCAACAGTTAACAAGATATTAATTACTAAAAATCGTTAAATATTGGATTACAAATTTTTTTTACTCAATTACTATCAACTTTATAGAAAAACATTAAGTGACAAAATTGTTTATTTCCTTCTCATAGAATTCTGAGAATGTTTCTATTACCGAATTTTCTCATATTGGTAAAAATAATTGCCAATAAGATAATGCAGTTCTGAAAAAATTCTTAGAATTCTACGAGAAGAAAATAAACAATTTTTGTCATTTGCTGTTTTTTTTATACAATTAATAAATACTTGAGTAAAAATTAATTGAAGACCAATATTCAGCGATTTTTAGTAATTAATATCTTGTTAACTATTTCGAAAATTGCAAAATGGTAGAAGACATTTCGACTCACAATCAGTTTAGTTCGCTTTATTTGCACACCAAATATTTGATGGTCATTTTGGGACATCTTGTACGACTTATTGGTAGATTAGCTGTATTATTATTTGTTACAGATTTTTTAAGTATTTCTTATATATTTTTTTAGTGTATAGAAGATGATCCATTGAGACATGGACCTCTGGCTGTAATAGCCTCAATATTAAAGCATAGTGCCAGAGAAGATGTTAAACCATACAGCCAAATGCTTCTTGATAATATGTTGAAACTTCGATTGAGTGACAATCCAGCAGATCTGATTAGAAAATTTGGAATTAAAGTTGTCCAGCGTATAGGTATTAAAAGCTCTGAGATATGTTTGACTTCGTATATATATTTTTTATAAATAAAAAAATTGAAAAATATAAAAAATATAAAATTGTTTACGTATTTGATAGGCCTGATATTATTGAGAACAAAGTTAGCATCCTGGCGCTATCAAAAGACGAGTCGACCAATAAATATCATGCCTACTGTTAAAGCGAATAATATTGATAATACTGAAAGTGTTACTTGTATTAAAAAAACTATTTCGAACGACAATGAAGATCAGGAGATTCCCCCAGCCATTGAAGATATAATAGAGCAACTCATACAGGGTTTACGAGATAAAGCAATTACTATTAGGTACATAGATGCTATTTCATGTATTAGTCATTTATTAGAGACAACATTAATTCCTTGAATGTCTCTGACGTCTATAGACGTCATGAACTAAAAAGGGCTTGGCAAAACCAAACTGAAAAGCGACCAAATCTCGCTGAGCCTTGGACTAAGAAGCTCTTATTGTCTATGTCATAGACAATGAGACTCTATATTATTATTGTATATTAAATATTGTAGTTATATATTTAGTAATATAAATAATTATTATATATTTTTTATGATCATTATTAATTAACATTGTATTATAATGTATTATTATACGACATATAGGTGGTCTGCAGCAAAAGGTATTGGCAGGATAACCGCAAGATTGCCGGTAGACTTGGCTGACGATGTTCTTGGTTTTGTATTGAATCTCTTTTCTGGACGTGAATCAGATTCAGCATGGCATGGTGGTTGTTTAGCACTCGCGGAACTTGGTATATTCCTTTTACATTTACAAATGTATTACAATTTTTGTTCTTTCACTTGTATATATTTACTATGTATATTTCAGGAAGGCGTGGCCTATTGTTACCTCATCGTCTAAGCGATGTTATTCCCGTGGTTCTGCAAGCCTTAGTCTTTGACGAACCTAGAGCTTATGGATCGATCGGTTATTTGATCAGAGATGCTGCCTGCTATATATGTTGGTCTTTTCCAAGAGCCTACGATCCGCATGTTTTTGAACGTTATGTCAAAGAAATTGCAGCAATGTTGTTAGTTGTAACATGTTTTGATAGAGAGGTACAATTTGTGTATTGTATAAACATATATACGTAATTTCTATTTGCATTGCATTTTTAATTCATGTAATATGTTGTGCATTGATAGATAAATTGTAGGAGAGCGGCGTCTGCTGCGTTTCAAGAAAACGTTGGCAGACAAGGCAACTTTCCACATGGTATAGATATACTGACTGTTGCTGACTATTTTGAAGTTGGCGTAAGGAGTCATACATATCTCAAAATCAGGTAAAGAATTCGACAAATATTTCGATATTTCTTATTACTTGGTTGATTTTTATAATACTATCCGTTAGCGTACAAATCGCGCAATATGAAGAATATAAGAAGCCCTTAATAGATCATTTAGTAGCAAAGAAGGTTACACATTGGGATACTGCAATCAGGGAGCTTTCAGCTAGAGTAAGTTCGAGTTTCGATAGTAATATTAATTAACCCGGTGTCATAGAAGCTAGATCATAATGACCCGAAAAGTTTTAATCTATCATTTATTTCTTGTTATATATTTGTTTTATAATATAAATAAAAATACTTTATAATATAAGGTGTCCCAGAATTATCGTCAAATATTTCATGTGCTGGTAGAACGGACTAAACTGAATCGAAAAATTCTTTGCCATTTTGCAATTTTCGCAATAGTTAACAAGATAATTTAATTATTAAAAATTGCTGAATATTGGTTTTCAATAATTTTTTACTTATTTACTATCAACTTTACAAAAAAAAAAAACAAAAACTATAAAGTTGATAGTTAAGTAAAAAATTATTGAAAACCAATATTCGGCAATTTTTAATAATTAAATTATCTTGTTAACTATTGCGAAAGTTGCAAAATGATAGAGAACTTTTCTATCCAATCTGCTCTATCAGCACACGAAATATTTAGCGGTCATTCTGTAACACCCTGTATATTCTTAGTGGTTTTTATCTAATAATTTTATCAAATATTATCTAAAATACTACCATTTCGTAAAAACTATTAGCTCTTTAAAATCATCTGCGTAATATTTTAACACCTTAATCACGCTGGGTTAAACATTTATGATGTCGAAATTTATAAATTTTCAGTTCTGACATTAATAATTTGTTACAGTCACTTTTTAACCTGACGGTGACTGATGCACGTTACATGATAAATACAGTACTACCGACTTTGTTAGATATGTTGAATTCTATTGACTTGAATGTTAGACATGGTGCAGTACTAGCCACTGCAGAAATTCTTGAAGCTTTATACAATTACTTTAATGATGAAATTGGATGTATTATCGGTAAGAATATGTAAAACCCATAGACTTATATATAATAAATAGACTGCCGACTTCTCGCCTCCATGTTTGAAAACAGCGCTGAGCAGCATCGTATTTGTGTTTACTCACTCTTACATGTATAATCACACGGATAATAACGTAGGGTTTTTACATAAATTTATGCGATATTCACGGACAGGACGCATATGTGAACAAAAACAAGGATAGCTCGGGATATATATCAGGTTCATCTCTTTCTATCATATTGAGTCCACAGTCTAATCTAAATATATAAGTCTATGGTAAAATTATATACAGAGAGATCAGCTTTTATTTTTCTGTAAATATCTATTATAGATTATAGCAAGATTGACTTTTTTATTTAGGAGCCATGGCTGTAACTGATATACAGGATATAGTGCGCACTATTAGAAATAGAGGACAATTTAAAGGTCTTGGGGGAGAGCTAATGAAACAAGCTTGTTCCATATTAATAAAGAAATGTTCCATTGTTCACTTTCCCGTTCATTTTATGGATATTGTAGGTATGTATGAATAATTAAAATAAGTTTCACTTGTTAGAAAATTGCTTTTGCTCTATTGTTTATGTATAATATCTATTAATAATACAGATGACTGGCAGAAATTACTAGAAGAATGCTTAAGCCACGAAGTGTTGACAGTTAAATTAAAAGCAGCCGAAGCACATACAAACTTTTTTCTAGAATATTATGTGAATATCGATTACAATGCTCGAAGTGTTATAGTTAATCGTTACTTGGAATCTTTACAATCGAGTAATCAGTCCATTAGAATAGGATTTGCACAAGCGATAGGTAAGTCCAAGGATACATTCTATTTATGTGTGCGAAGATATTTCTATTTATTTCATTAATTTTACTTTTTGCTTGTTTATATCTATAAAAACAATTGATTAAGAAGATAAATCAAAATTGAGTATAAAAAAGAAATCATATAAACAAATTCAAATATATGGACCATATATTTGAATTTGTTGAAATATACAATCACTTTTTTTATAAATTAATATTTTAACAAATGTTTATGATTTCTTTTTTATGTTTAATTTTAACCTATCTTCTTAATCAATTAATTTTATTTTCACAGGACATTTCCCATTATTCATAATTCGCGAAAGGGTGAAAGATATCATAAATTCATTAATCACATGTACTCATATATCTCAAAATACGTTGAAATGGGCGGAGAGTAGAAAAGAAGCTTTGCACTCTTTAACAATGATACTGCAAACATTAGGAATTGATGAAGCTGGTGAATCTTTATTATTCAAATATTATATGTATAGATAATTAACACTTTGCTATATGGCGAATAAATTTTTTCAGACAAATGGCAATCGTTTGCCACAGATATATACGATTGTTATTTATTGGCTCTTAAAGAATATACAATAGATAGTCGTGGTGATATAGGCGCTTGGGTGAGAGAAGCAGCAATGATTGGACTACACGTACGTATTCCATTGCAGAAAATTGTTTTATTATCAATACGCATCACAGAACTGATTGCGATTAAAATTTTTACGTTAATCAGGTAATGACGAATCTAGTATCGCAAGCAAAACTATTCTCTGTATTGAATGAGGATTTAATGACTGCTATTATTGGTGGTATCGCACAACAAGCTGTCGAGAGGATAGATGGAATTCGAGCTCAGGCTGGAACTGTATTCAGTGCCCTTATACATAGGTAAAAATATGTTGTCTTTACTGGAATTTTTTTCATCAATTTTTTTATTCATATAAACGCAAGAAATGAAACACGAAGTATTTTAATATTGGCAAGATTTTTTAATAATTGTGATTAACTGATTCTTTTTTTTTTTATAGTGACCCGCAACTTGTAAATATACCATATCATAACGAGTTGAAAGCTATATTTCCTTATAATGAATGTAAGGAAACTATCGAATGGAGAATGGAATCTGCAACATTTCCACGATTTATTAAGATGTTGAATTTTCCACCGTATAAAATGAATTTGTTACGCGGAATTATATTTAGCGTCGGTGGCTTAAGCGAGTCATTGGTAAATCTAATATTTATTAAAAATTATAGAAATTTCTTTCTCTCTCTCTCTCTCTCTCTCTCTCTCTCTCTCTCTCTCTCTCTCATATATCTTATTTTAATATTATTCAAACATATTTATGTGCATGAGCTAATTTAATTGATAAAAAAAAGATTATTAATTGATTTTTTTAAATAGGATTTATAATTTTATTAATTATATAATCAATTTTCTATTTATGACTAACTATCTCTTATTTTTTATCTATTGTCAGGTAAAATATTCCAGTGTTTCTTTATTTACTTATCTACAAGAGATCAACGAGACAGGTTTAAAAGATTTGTGTGAAAAAATATTAGACATATTTGAAGAAAATCATAAAAATGAAAGAATGATAACATCGATGTTGGCTTTCTTGGACCGATTGTTGAGTTCAGGTTGCATTCAGTCTGTCTTAGACGATGAAAACAATACAATTGCAGAGCGTACATTGACACTATTAAAACAGGAAATTAAATATTCTAACAATATAAAACTACTCATTAGTAGTATAAATGTTTTCTGCGAGTTACTACAGGTAAAAATTGATGAGAAACATGATATGACATTATGCCGGAAACAAAATTTTATCGTTTTCATATTGTTTCTAAAGGCGTACATACATATTTTTTTACTAATTTAGGTACACTGAACATGAATGTAATCTTAAAAATATTAAATTAGTTTTGATTTTTTAAACAAATGAAGTTAAAAATGCAAAAAAACATATTCTTAAAAACAAAAATTCTCTCTCACATACACACGTCAAAATTCATAATAATTTAAATATTTTTAATTGTTTCATTGAACGTTATATTAATCAAATCTTATTGAATATTATGAATTGCATATTTTTAGGTACGAGGGCCTGTTGCAAAGAGAGCATTTTGTCAATTAAGTATATTTTTGTGTCACAAATATACGAGCTTAAGAAAGACAACGGCTATACGTACTTATGAAACATTGACTCTTTATGGAGAGGAGATGGATATAGCAGAAGAAGATTTAGCAAATATACTTATAAAATTGAACGCGACAGATTGGGAACAACCAATCGCAGATTTACGTCCAATTAGAAATAATTTGTGTGAGCTAATGAGGGTACCTGCTCCAGTTTTGCAAATAAAATCAGCTAATTGAGAAAGACTAACTTAAAGTATGAAAAATTTAGCTTTTTTGTATCTAAAATTGTATTTTATTTGTACGCTTAAATGGCATAAAGTGAAACAAAATTTGGTAACTACGATAAACAATTAAAGTAGAGATTACAATTCTCACAGTCAAATAAGATTTTAATACTAAACTCTAATACTGTCTACCATTTAAGAATAATGTATATACAGAGTGAAGTTTAATGAATGTCAACGTTCTACCATAGGAGATATTATCAACTATAAAATATAAGAGAAAGTGAAATTCATGTATAAGAGAGAATGAAATATTTCACTTCCTAAGTAAAACGTTGAGACATTCATTAAAAATCATAAAGTCATCACACACGAAATAACATAAGTTGCATAGTCATAACTTAATAGGCTTTCCACAATAAGCTATTACTTAAGTTAAGTCTTACGTCGTAAAAGAAACTGATCAATCAGATTTTCGCGGACATTGCATCATTATTTTTCGACTTTGCCTAATTGAAAACGTCTTGGATACTTCTTCTTCTTCTCCAGGTTCCGGTAAAGCCGGATTATCGTGGCCAGTCGTACCAAAAGGAAATTATATGCGTCAAAAAATAAGTGTGAAAACAAAGTGGGTGATGCAATGCCCGCGAAAACGGCGTTGCTCGAACGGCCTCTGGACGCCTGCGTCTACGGCGTCGTCACACCGCAATAACACGCGTCATAAGAGTCCTAGTCGTCAAAAAGTGCAAGATGACGAACAATCGAAAAGAGCCCATCCGCGGACACACATCAATGTAATACAATGCACAGTCGAAGTCGACAACACTTTCAAAAATATACAATAGAAAGCACCCGATCCGAAACGCGTCCGTCACGGTCGAGTGGTTCTTCGGAACTCGCGTCTTGGATACGACTGACCATGTTTATCTAAACATAGAAGAAGATTATAAACTTAAGATTTAAAGCTTATAAATAAAGGTTTATTGTAGAAAGCCCACAAGATTGAATCTATGTATGCATGAGAATCATTTCCATCATGCAGACTTATATATTTTGTAAAATGCATTTAATTATTTCTATTGCATCATTTTATACAAAATGAATATGTAAAAATTATTTCTAATACCAAAATAGAAACGCTTGTAACATTTACTCATATTTATAAAAATTATCCTTTTCTCTGGTTGGTCCAAGGCATCTATCATGAAACAAGTCGGAATGGATTATGTTTTCTGGGAAAAATGAAATAATTGCGAACGCAGGGAATCCACATATTCGATTTGTTTCATGATAGATGCCTTAGATTTCTTTCCTAATGTTCCTTCTTATGCCTTCTTCGAATACATGTAACTTCAGATAGCTAGACATTTATGTATATGCAAAGCTTAAGTTTTATGCCTTTAAAATTTCATTGATTGCATACAGCAGACTCAACTGTTGCGGAGCAGGGGGTCTATTCTTGAAAAGAAACGTATACGAAAAATTAGGAAAATACTATAGTATACGTAACGTATACTATAGCATTTCGTATATGTTTCTTTTCAAGAATAGAGACCCAGATCTGTGAGCGATCACTGCTATTGGCTGATCTAAAAGAATAACAGTGAGCGCTCACGGATCCACTCCGTAACAGTTGAGTCTGCTGAACGCAACTATTATAGACGTTTTATTGCACCGTGTGCATCGGTTCAGAGATTGCATGAATAAAAAATAGACCTTTTAACCAAAATTGTTTCAAACTTTCTTTTCATATGTTTCAGCATTCATTATTGTCGTACATACTCATCTTTTGTTCGTCAAAATGTTTTATATTAATACTGATATTGTTAGTTATGTAATGGGATAACAACTTAGCTCCACATTTCTCGATACTCCACTGCTCAGTCCACCAATTGTGCTTATTGATTTCGCCTGTTATTGGATCTCTTGGCAGAGAACAATTGTACTGTCTTTTTGTTACTATGCTCTCTTGTAATTTTCTATTCTTTTGTATTCGTTTACAAATGAAGCATTCGAATTCTTCCATGTAATTCCCAAAATCATTAGGAATTCCCGTCTGTCTTCTTTCGAGCGCACTTAGTAATTTGCTATTCGTAATGCGATTTTCGCGTTCGTTTAATTTATGAGACAAGTACTCTTCATATGCAGAATTATTTTTTAAAAGATTATACAAAAAGTTGGCGAGTTCTATTGGACTGGTAAAGTCTAATATTGAAATAGCGGATTTATTATTTGGTAACCAATCCTATAAAATAAAAAATTTAGATAACGCAGGTTTAATTCTAAGAGATTTAAGTTACAATTTAAAAAAATACCTTAAAGGATGGTGATCCATAATATATTGGTACAGAGCCGACAATAAGTGGTCTCCACAGTTTTTCTGTGATATAATCGTCACAAATTGCATTTTCAAACGCTATAGTAAACTTGTATTTGGCCACAAACAATAAAAATTCACGGTCGCTTAAAATGTCGAGATAGTTGTTTTTCAATCTGAATAGGCATATTTTATCTGTTAATAATTATTAATTTTGACAATATAAAAATATTTTGTTTTAAGATTTTAAGTGAAGTTAGCATCCCCATCACTGAAAATTGAAATAAAATAACAAAATTAAGTGCTAATTAAGTGTTAATTTAATGCTCTATTCCTGATTACAGTGATAAGTTACTTTTCAAAAGTAACCTGTCCAATCTTAGTATTATTATTTAGTTAGTTATCATCATACAAAATTGTAACGTCCCTTATTGCCAAATTGTTATTATAGAAAATAACAGTAAAAATAATGGTTCCCCATGCTGCAGTACTTTTAAAAGAATGACTTATAGAGGATCAATGTTAAAATTATTTTCTGATTTTCATGCTATTTTAAGTTTATTTTACTTAAAATTAAACTTAATGCATATAAAATATTGTAGCTATGATGTGTTACCGCTTTTTTTATGTTAACATATTATATTCTTTTGTTTTACATTGTAAACATTATATTATATAATATTATAAATTGTATGATATTGCACACACCACAAAACAATTTATAGCCAAGCACAACATAATTCTTACTTAACATTTATTGTTTAAAAATTTTTAAAGAATTTATTTGTTAAATAAACAATGGAAAACAAAACTTTTCTGAAATATTCTTTTCTCGTAAACTAGAAAATTTTCAGCATACATTAAAAAAATGAAGTCAGTTAGCATTATTAGCAACAAAATTATTATCAAATGATGCAACACTCGGATCGAGACACGTCCGCCTCAATCGAGTGATTTCTTGAGACTGTATTTTTCTCGTGTTGTTGCTTATTTCTTACAATATCTTATTCCAATTTTCAGAATAGGAGTGCTAACTTCACAGAGATTGTTTTAAATATACCTATTGTCAAGTTGAGCATTATTCATACATGCTCCATAGGAATCGATCCGAATATGTTTCATTAATTCTGACACATAACTATCCCTGTCACTAACAGTATCACAGTCAGATTGAATGTATAATATTGGTGCTAAATTTTCTACATGTATCAATGCAGATTTCTCTTTGGTAGATATGTAATACGAAGTTGCTGCAAACATTTTATTTTTATATTTTTTATGCACACATGAGGCTTACCCATAAAGTGGTACATAGATGGTCAATATTATTGATGTCCCCTCTAAACAATTTAGTATAATTCTTAATATAACTTTCAGTCAAATCGTGCAATTTGTTAATTTTTTAATTTGTGTTATATTAATTTAATGTCTTACTTTGATCTTGTCTATAATAATTATTAGTGACATCATTTTGAGAATTTCAAAAATTTTAATACCAAAGTGTCGAAGCTGCAGTAGTTTTTAATAGCAAAATGTCGATGCTACAATAATTTTAAAGGTTTAATATAAATCAATTAATCCATGGCTGTTAGCCAAAAAAAATTCCCTGATTTTTCTGGTCATTTTTTGAAAAAATTCCTTGACTGAAACTTGAAAGATTCTTTGAATAAAAACAAAAAAAAAAAATTAAAATATTTTATTTCACAAACAGTGCAACAAAATATAAATAGAAAATAAAATTAAGTAAAAAATGAAACAAAATAAACTTTTTTAACAAAAATTTCGATATTGTACTTTTAAAAGAAGAATATAATAAAATTTTAAAACCATTTTAAAAATATTTTTAACAAATATCTTAATTTTGTACTTGAACATTTATCTTTTTCTCCGTCTATTTCTCCATTTTATAAATTCTTTTTAACAATGTCTGTTAATGGATTGTTGCAAATTGCATACTACAAAATTAAAAATTATAAAAAATATTTGCTTTATTTCTTTGAAAAAATCTAAACATTTTATTTCATAATTTTTAAAGTAAAGTTTAAACTAGAATTTAATAGTAATTTAATTTTTGTTTAACTAAATATTATCTTAGGTTAAGAAATTCCTTGATAATAATTTCCATCTGATTTTTACTGGTTTTCTCTGACTATGTTTTAATATTACTGACTTTTTCCAATTTTCCATAATTTCTCTAACTGCTAACAATCATGCGATCTGTCAAAAATTTGCATTCAAGCATGACATACCATATTATATAATAATCTAAGAAGGTTTTCAAGCATCAACTCCATTCTTTTTCATTCTTCTAAACACATCATTCCTGAACGTAGAAAATTTGCGCGAAAAGACAGTTTTAATTAGTTAATTTTAAAAACCACTGTAAAGTCACTTCATTTACTATTACCCATACAACGCACCAATTGTTGCGTGATTTATTGACGTGTCTGTGAACAGATCACAAAACTTTTAATAAACTTTAAGTACTTAATAGACTTTAATTACTTCAGAAATGATATTTAAATATATATGTTCACAATCGATACTTAAACAATACTTAAATTTATTATTTTTGTCGACATAATAAATTCAAATATTATTGAAAAGAGGGAGGAAGAAAAGAGAAGGAAGGAAGAGGGAAGTAGAGAGAATTAAATATATATTTAAATATCATTTTTTTAAGTACTAGAAATAGTTGAAACCTTTTCGATAATTATTTCAAAAAGATTGCAGATTCTTTTTGTAAAATTTTAGACAATCTTTCAACAAGATTTCACGTGCAAGAGTCATAGACTTTTGCTATTCCAGAACTGTCTTAGAATATTGTAAACATAATTAACAACTTTTATGAAATGTTTCACTTTTCAATTGAAATATTTCAGGGATATCTCTAAAAACCTTCAATGCTATATAAGAGGTAGAATTTACAACTTTCTCAAAATGATCTCAAGAATCTGAAATTAATAAACATTACAGTAAGTCTAGAATACACTTGTTTTGTCCTGTATACTTTTGTTTATATTTACCTACTAGTTCTTCTAGACCAGGTAAATCAAGAAGCATGAGTGGTACATTACTTAATCTGCTAAATGTCGAAGAGTAATTAAAAAGATTAAGAGCTTCTTCGTGAACAAGTATAGGATTATTCCTAGGGGACTCTTCATGTAGTAAGCCCCACGATATGGCACTGCTTCTCCAATTAGGCAAATCATGAATATGGAGATTACTTCCGTAAAACAGAATACTCTATAAAAGTCAATAACATATGTGTACAAGATATTCGAATTAATTGAAAGTAATAAAAATGTAAAAGGATCATACTTTTAAGCGTACATCATTCTCAAATGTTCTATTGTGCGTAAAATAACATTTGGCATTTCCACAGGTTTTTACTCGATTATTATTACCAAACGGCGTCCACCATAGTATCACAGGTATGTGGTCATCTACAGAAATTATAAAATATGTCAATCTTTATTGAAAGAAGCATCGATATGGCACATTAACAAATTACCTGAGAAATACAATTTTCTGTGATGGAGGATCATTAAACTTACCTAAAAAAAATTATGAAAATAAATTAGTGGAAATATAAAAAAATGCGGGCATATCAGTTTGATTGATATCAAATTTATTACATATACCTGATACATCACGAGACATGCACCCAATGCTGTCACAATTCCAAACATTACGCGTATTTTCCGCGGCATTACAGTTTCAAACGCACATTTATAAACAGTATAATAAAAAAGAAAATATCATCTTTCTTAAAACGCTATTTGACTATTTTGACAGATTTTGACTAACAAGCAGTGCTGCCACTATCGGCAAAAGCTTTGAACCAACTGACTAGCAAAAAATGTACCAGATCGAGCAAAAATTACTTTTTTGAAAAAAAAAAAACAGATAGCAATTGATGACGTAACGAAATGAAAGATAACGTATTTATTACCTTTCAAAGTGAACGCTAAAGTCACGTTATCTTTTCCTTCACAACTAATTAAGAAAAGGATAACGTGACTTTAGCGTTCACCGTATCTGGGATAAACGATATTGCAAAAACTTCCTATTTCTTTCGTTGTGGCTATACCCTTATATACACAAAAATACATCCCAGAGTTGGCGGTCTTTTAATAGTATCTTATCAGTGGCTCCTGTCACACCCATACCACAGAAAGCCCTCCTACACATGAGACGACCGCGTCGCCACCTATCGACGCACAAGTTGAGTTATAGTCATCTTAAATAGGCGCTCATTCGCTCATTGTTCCTCATTATTCATAGTATTCATAACGCTATACGTTCGTGTGGGTCGCGTATGAATCGCATATGGAGGAAAAATATCCTTTATCCTTGATCGGCTTCGTAAGTGCATGTGCGTCACGGGGCTCGAGTTGTTATTTTTTACTGTGAATGCTGTGTGATCATCACCGCGCTCCTCGTCAACTCTCGTGTGCCCTCGGGCCGAAAATCAAAAGCAAGTCATCCAGCCGACCAATCAGCCGCTGGAGTTGATCGCGCGCCTCCGATCACGTATCTCCGTCACGCTCTAACCTCACTCGTATCTCTACGTCCCTCACGCTTCCTCTTCTCTTTAACGCCCTGCCCCTCCATCCTTTCGACGCGCTCCTCTTTCTCCTCCTCCTCATCATCTTCCTCCTCTTCCTCCTCCGTCGCTGCCTTCTTCCTGTCGCGTACGTCCAGCGCTGTTTGTCTCTTCCTCTCCCGCCCTCTCTCTTTCTTTCTCTCTCTCTCCCTCCCTCCCTCCCTTCCTTCCGTTAGAATCGACTTAGTGCAAATTTACGTGTGTACTACGGACAACAGCATCGGACATCCAGGATGCAGGCCATCAAGTGCGTGGTCGTCGGCGACGGGTACGTAATACGCAGGGAGTCAGGCATTCGGGCTCAGGCGTGACGAGGACGCGACGGGGATGACGTTTACTCGCGGGATGCGGAGTCCACGACTCTCACACCTCTATCGACCTTCTTCCCGTTTTCCTGGAGCGCGAGCGTGATGACCTCGTCTCGCCAGCGATGCTCTCTACCACGCCCGTATGCGAGGCTCGACGTTGACGTTTTCGCGAGGACGTGACGTTCTTCTCTGTGCCAGAGTTGATGACTGATGACGAAAGACAACGCGCGACAGACCGATTTGTTAGCTCAGTCTAGAGGAAAAGATCCGTTCCGATTGTTGCGATTAAAAATTCTACGCAATGATTCATCTAGCAGGACATAATTTCCTGAGAAATAAACTCGTTTTTAAACTCGTATTTATATCAGTCAGCGGAGATAATAATATATATATTAATTGCTGTATTTCTGTTCTCTAGTGCGGTAGGTAAAACGTGCTTACTGATAAGCTACACCACTAATGCGTTTCCCGGAGAGTATATTCCAACGGTGTTCGACAACTATTCTGCGAATGTGATGGTCGACGGAAAGCCGATTAATCTCGGCCTATGGGACACAGCCGGACAAGAGGATTACGACAGATTACGGCCGTTGTCTTACCCACAAACCGATGTCTTTCTCATCTGCTTCTCGTTGGTAAACCCGGCAAGTTTTGAAAATGTGCGTGCCAAATGGTATCCGGAAGTACGTCATCACTGTCCTGCTACTCCAATTATTCTAGTTGGCACTAAGCTAGATCTGCGTGAAGACAAGGAGACCATCGAGCGTTTGAAAGACAAAAAACTAGCTCCCATTACTTATCCTCAGGTTTGTTTCGATTATTTTCATGATACAAAGTTTAAAGCAGTCAAAAAGTATACATTTGAGTTAAAATTATGTGTGTATATTATAGAGAAAATGTAGAGAAAAAGAAAGAAAGAAAGAATGAGAAATTATATTTTGGCTGTGTAGCAAGTACATTGCGAGTTAATATAAGTTATATAACATTGCACAAATAGTAGTTTCAATTGATATAGCCTGTAATTGTTATGAATATTTAGAGAATGTTTTTTAGAAACCGTATTATTTCAAAATGTATTTCATTCATGACAGGGTTTAGCAATGGCAAAGGAGATTGGTGCTGTTAAATATTTGGAATGCTCTGCTTTGACACAGAAAGGCTTGAAGACTGTGTTCGACGAAGCGATACGCGCTGTACTGTGCCCGGTTCTGCAAGTGAAGCCAAAGCGCAGATGTTTCCTTCTATAATATTAAATGTACCCCTCTTTGCACGTTGGTACTGGAACATGTTTGAAAGTGTCTTGTCTCATCTCCAGTGTACCAAGCACTAATCGAATTAATCGGGTGAATTATCGGGTGATTTACCCGATCCAAATTATCATTTGGAACCTCAGTTGTACCAGCCTACGTCAGCTTAGAGGCTGCAAACATCTATCAACATAAGCGCACAAATGTCAGTTCGGTATAAATTTCCAGCGAGCAAAACAAAAGAGGGTTCACAAAGGAGAATCGTGAATTTGAGATATAAATTCATTTTTGTGTGGCCTCCACCACATCTGAAATGAAAGAATAAATTAATTACTGAAGTTTTCTGCTATCTATATGAGCCACAAACTTCCAGTCTAGACAGTCTAATCACATTATAGGGCTATAAATGCGAATTGACTGGATGTTTAAGCAAAAGGAGTGTAAAAGAAGCCAAAATAACTGAACTAACTACTGTACAGTATACTAGAAGTACGTTATTAATATTACAATTAATAATTATATAATGAATGGGTAAAAGAAGAAAGCAAATATTACTATATGATTGTCCAAACATTGACTGTATACTGATCAGTTTAATCAAAGAGGAAAACCATTTTATGCTATTTGCCATTGTACATTTTAGATAGGACATAGTTAATGTATTTAAAATGGAGGAAAAAAAAAGAGAAAAAAACATGGTAGTTTTCCTTATTCTAAAAGATATTCAATATTCATCAAGATATAAATTCAGAGAGAAAGAGAAGAGAGAATATTTTTTAGAGATATGTGTGTAGAATACATGGCAAACCTCTTTGGAAGATATTCATATAGATGTTCATTATAAATGTGAATAACGGTAATGCCACGCATATATACATTTCTTCAAGTACTTAGAGCAACTATAAGTATTTTTTTTTTATTCAACGCAACATGTTATCGAAAGCTTTGACAGAGCCGCGTACAGTCTCTTTCGTATAGAGAATTTATTAATCTTTGAAAAACACTAATCTGTTACGTTCGTAAGGGTTTATTTGAGAAATTGTATATCTTAGACTTATTTGAGAAATTGTATATAAAAAAAATCTAATTGAAGGTGTTAGATGCGTAATCGAATGCCATTCATTGTTCACTGTGCACGTCCTATATTTAATTCTGTTCATGCGCAATAGTTAAATAACAATTTTGCTTCAAATTCGTAACAAATCCGAAATGAGATAATTAACCGATAGATATGCGAAAAATGAAAACACTAACTATATTTTCCGAGTGGAATCGGTAGCGCAGCGGCCGCATAATATGGCTTCCTTCTTCCACTAAATTGGATAACATTAAATGTTACATACCGTAATTTAAGAGAAAAAAAAAAATAGCTGACTGTACAAGAGTTTTAGATGTATGTGATATAAGTATAAATGTCAAATTTGCAAGTTCAACGGTTTCTCTGCTTCGCGTTGTTTCACTTGCGAGTGATGATTTCCTGGCGCGATGATGATAATCTGTGATTAGTGCGCACAATTCGTCAAATTCTTTCTCATAGGAATTACTGTGTGGTCATCATGTCGTGATCATCTGGTCGAAACTGAAAGGAGTGTAACACTGCATTTGAAGGAATAGAATACAATTACCGAAGCAGAGGATGCGCGAGTATTTCATGTATGCGAGAAAGCGAGATTGCTGTATGGAAGAAAGAACGAATACGAGAAGTATGAATGTGTAAGTATATAATGAGAGAAAATCTGCTATATGAGAAACATAACAATTGTGTACATAAATGCTGAACTTCAAATGTATTCTTCCTTATTATCACGTATAATGTATAATTTTAAACATTGTAAGTGGTAATATGAACCATATACATATATACATATATATATATAAATAAATATATATATATACATATATAAGTCGCTGATCGAATCTAAATCGTTACTTGTTTTTTATATATATATTATAAATATATATAAAACAAAACGCGGGGGGAGGGGGGAAGCTGGACCAAGACCTAACTAAACTCTCAATCGTCGCAGATCTATATTAATCTCAGTGCAATTTGTTAGAGGAAGAAATAAAGATTCGGTCCGCATCGGAAAAGAATCACTAAAAACTATTGTAACTAAATATGCTTTATTAAATGGGTGTTTATTAAATACTCTACTAATTTTTTTTGTCAAAAGAAACATTTTGCGATGCGATGCGCATATATGTTATTATGCAGCGGTGTCAAAAAACGTGTTGATCAGCGTCGATATCTGATCGGGCGTGTACTTGATGTATTTTGTCGGATTCTTCGAGAATGACGTGCCGCGATACTTGTTGTGGAACGCGGTGTACAGTGGTACAATCGCCTCGTGCAGTTCCTTTCTTAACTCTTCGCGCAAACATCTGTCAGGTACCGAGTAAGAACGCTGACACTTGGTCACTTCCTCGAGTTCTCGTGCGAAACCCAAGAACTTCTCCTTTAACGTTTTAGCAGCGAGATCTATATGAAGGAAAAACGCATGCGGACATTAATGCAATTAATAAGTCTAAAACCTTTGGAATGGATTCTAACTCTAAAGAGTGAAATCTTACTCATAAAACTTGACGATTAAACCACTCTTTCAATACAGGTTCAATTGTCATTTTTTGTTACTCTGTAGAATTAAGATTCCACTCCAGAAATTTTAGAGTGGAGATTCGCCAAGTGTTGAACACTTTTCGATTGTTTCAGAAAGTAGACACATATGTTTGTTTCTATTTATTTCTGTGACTCGAGAGAATTTTGTTTAAAACTTGATTGAAATGAAGGCACAAACCTGGTTCGTCTGTGAGATATGATCGGGCCTTACTGAATGTTGTGGTAACGTAATTGTTTTTGTCTTTAAGAAGCAGATCGTTATACGTTTGTTCTGCACTTGGCTCGGCCAGTAAGAGTAGTTCCATAAGAGAACTTCGACGAAGAGCGTTAACTACGTAATTATGATTATTCAACCGAAATAAAGCTCGTAAAGCAAGATCGGAGTACGACGCGTCGCTTTTACTCACTAGCGCCAGATTCAATTGAGCAAGAACTTTTTCTGTAAGAGGACAAAACAATTCTCATCGAATTAACGATATTTTCATTTCAGTTGGTTTACATTTAATCATGAAGAATAAACAGTATGAGCATAGACTTACTGATGTATACACCGAGGACCATTTTATGTACATTTTCCGGTTCTTTCGAATATAACGCAGACTGGTCTGTGAAAAGATTACGTCGAAGAACAGTACCAGCCATATCCGCATATTCGGCCAGTTGCTCCAGAAAAATCAAGACATTACTAGTTCCTTCCGCCACAGTACCGTCCTTTGGCAAACCCGCGCCAGATTCATTTCTCACACTTTCCGCGAACTCTTCCAAAGCTTTAGCTCCCTGCAAAATTCAATAGTTTTTTTCATTATGTTGGTTATACATGTTTTCTTAACAGAAACAGGAAGTTTGTATAGTTAAATGGAGGAATTTGTATTTCAAGTAAAGGAATAAATGGACTCCGTTTAAATGTCATAAGTTTTGTATTGTAAATTAATTTTTCTACTTCAATGATTTTGCTAAAGAGATCTTACTGAATACGAATCTGAAAATAATTTTGTTAGATGATTAAAATAATTGTGTTGAAAACTTATATTGGAATATTGGATTTTTTGCACATTGCTCATCATTTATTTAATTTCCAATGTAATCATTCTGATGTTTTAATAAAAAATATTTTAGATTTTTCCCAGCAAAATCGTTCTTTCCATGTAGTCCTTCATATATTCTAAATGTTATATATAATACATATATAAAATTATAAATATAATTATTAAATTTTTTCAATATTTCAAATACAGACTGAATAACATCTAAACGGAGAACTGTCCATTTAATCTCTTCTCTGAAATAAATTCGCAAGGAATCTTGCCCTTTTCGAACTCCCTGCATACAGTAATTAATTGCATACCGTTAGATAGAATGATAACCTACTGAATATCTGATCCATTGAAATAAAGTTGGTCAAATCAACGAATGAATTTTTCAAGATGACATATATAAAAGTCATTTTGTAAGTCCAATTTTAAATGATTTTTTGTTTACATAATATGAATCCTCTTAATTATTCTGTTAAAGAAACCATTATACTTGATTTAAAAATAATATATAATTGCATATTGTGCAATTTTTTTGGAAAGCTATGTTTTCTTTCATTATATGTTGCTATTATATGTCAATAGCATTTCTTAAAAGTGAATAATCTAATTTAACATATTGAAGTATAATCTCTTTTGATATAAACATATATTAAAATGTCATGCATAGAACGATGTTGGAAATTTCTCTTCTTATATACTCTCCGATTCATTTAATGAGCATATATCTATCACAACCTCTGTTTATATCAACCGGAAGATATTGACATGATAATAAGATACATTATCGATATATTTTCCAAAGAGTACTGATTAGAGAGAAATGGCATAATTTCAGATTCTTTATGATATTAATAAATAGGATAAAAGATCCAATTACTGACAGTGTCCCAAATACTAGCAATTTGATTTTAAATGTTTTTTTGTATACATAAATTATATTATAATTTTACTTATAAAAAAAAAGTAGACATTTTCAAAATTTAAGTAAAATTAAATACAATTACTTATCAGATTGTCAGTATTTGGGATACTGTCAGTAATTGGGTCTTTTACCCAATTAATTTGGAAACATTTTTATTATAAATATTAATTTAATATTTAAAGGTTATTTTATTTTATCTATTAATTTTATAAATTATAAGGTAATTACTAATTACCATACCTAAATATATTTAAAATAAAAATTCGGATTATACAGTCATTTAAATACAAGAAAAAGATGAAACATACGGTTGAGTGTAATGTATCGAGTACAGATGCGAACTTGGAACGGAGCGCGTAATCGCAACCTTCGACCGTCCTCTCAAAATCGGGTTTCAGTTCGCCGAGGTGCTTCAAAATCGGGAAGACCACGAGAACGGCGGAAAAGTCGCGTCTCGTGATACAACGTTTGGCTCGCGTGGCTATACTGTCTCCGTCATGCGCGACCAAGTCCATCGCGTCGCGTACGGTGGCCTCAAGCACTTGCGCGTGCAAGGAAGTCGACAGAATCTTGGCAACCAATGCACGCTCGGCTTGAATGAGTTTGTGTAAGCCAGCCGCTAACAAAAGATAATTCTCCATCTCTTGTTCATCAGGTGCCGCGTCCTCCATCGAGTACGGGATAAGCTGCGTCGGTTTCCTGGACACTGAATTCAGGGCCAGGTTCAGCCTAGTTGTTTGTGACGCTTTCAACAACATTCTGTTCGCCTTATCCAATGCGTGCTGCAGCCGTCGCGACGCTTTACGCCCCGCATTCTCTTGACCATCTAGAGAATGTCGATTGGCAAATTTTGCTCGCTGTAGATAATATATGTATTTTAGGATGGTTCTTATTTACTCTTGATAAAAATTTTTTTCGAATCTTTTGTGGCACCTCTTTAAATGGTTTCAATTGAGGAAAAAAAATTTGTGTAAAATTACAGTCCAATCGGATAAGAGGAGAACATGCTCTTTATATATGTAAATATCTTCTAAGTTATTGAATATATCAAAAATAGTTTCAAACAAAAATTGTAAATATGAATAAGGAGAATCTTATATATATATATATATATATACAGGGTGTCCCATTTTAAAACTTCCACGTGATTATTTCAGAAAGAAGGCGTTTATTGAAAAAATGAGGAATAGAAAGTAATTGTTAATAATCTTTTTAATTGACTAGAACACATCTTTAATATACTGAGAATCCATAAAAAAATTTATTTATTATGAAAAATATTACTTCGGCTGAAAATCGAATACGAATCTTTAGCATTCCGTGTAAGATGATTTTATAAGACTATAAGTTCTATAATAAAAATCTATATATACAAAATGTGTTAATTAGTAATTACCTTAATTTATAAAATTAATAGATAAAATAAAATATTGTTTTTAAACAAATTATCTGTTAATTACAATATTTTATATCAATGATTTCTATTATTTTTTTTACTTTTTTAAAATTATACTAAAAATTTACAAAATAATCCTTTAAGGTTAAAAAATATATATATTTTGTGTCTCCTTTATAAAAATATTCAAGTCAATAAAGATCACTAACAATTTTCCGAGCCATTTTTAATCTATTTCCTACTTCCTTGGATTTTTTCGAAAACTGTTTGTCATACAAAAAAATGAATAGAATATAAAAGATGCTCCTTATTCATATTTACAACTCTAGTTTAAAACTTTTTAAAATATATTTAATAACTTAGAAAATATTTAACCAAAATTATAGATTTTTTTCTTGAATTAAAAGCGTTTCGAGAGGTGCTGTAAAAAATATTTGGAAGTCAAAAATAAAAGCTACCCTAATGTATATAATAGATAATATCTAAAAAAAACATCACATATTTTTATGAAGACACACACATATATATAAATATTTACAGGCATAGGGCTTCCACCATGGGTGCTACCACCACTGGCGCTTCTCTGATGTTCTTTAAGCAATAACAGAGATCTCAAGACGATGCCGGAACGTACGGAAGCATACATCTTCGTATGTCTACGGTGACCCCTTTCCTCGAGCCATCCCGCAATCTTGAGCAAGTCACTCATAACACTCTCAGGCAACTGGCACAAGGATTGTGGCGCATCCTCGCCGTTAGTGTCCTCATCGGAGCCAATTAGATCCAGGAGCACAATAGGAAGGATTGGTCGACTTTGGCGATTAAGAATATCATGGAACTCAGCATAAAGAGATTCTAGGCCAATTGAGAAGAGACCTGTAATGTTTTGTAATTCGACAGAGCTAGGATTGTTTTTCTGGAAGTATCGCTGGGCATTGTACAGCCGATTCATAGCCTCGAGAAAGCCATCTAAACCACTAGGCCCGCTTGGCTCAGCACGTACCACAGCTTCTACTTCTTGGCATACACCATAATATCCAATAGCATGATCCAACATGCTTAAAGTCTTCTCTATATCTGTAACATAAGAACAAGAAAGAAATGTTGTAAAAATTGTTAAGATAGAATTTGAGAAGTAATAATAAAATTAATATTTTTACTATGTTGTTGTGCTTGCAGATTTTCAGTTTCATTGTAAACTGGAAGTATTGTACGGCGGAGCGTAGCTAAGCGGTCTTCTAAAGAAGAAAGTATTCCTACTACTCCACTCGTCAATCGTCGGCTGCGTTCCTCTGCCTCCTTCAGTGCTTCTAGAGCAGCAATCTCGGACTCCAGTTTACACTGTATTTCGAATCGCCTCTCAGAGGTGTTAGTGCATGTTGCATGCATATTTCTTTGTTGTTTAATTCTATTGAAGATGAAATTAACAGTTATCAAACAAAAATCCGTATTAAGAAACTATCCTGAAAAATCAAAATTTCTTGAGAATTGAAATAGATACAAATGGATTCATGTAGTTATTGCTGAGTCCAAATTTGGATACTGGATATGAATGACTGTGATTAATATTATCTTTAGAGTCTAATGTACGGTACAAAGTTATCCAGTTACCTGCAACATATCAAATGTGCAAAAAAGAGATGAGTTACATTTCTTCTAACTTCAAACTACTATTTTTTTTTAATTATAACCACTCACATTAGGCCTGTTCTGTAAGAGTGCCTTCCATTTAATCACACAAAAGATACAAATTGACATGAATCCCTTTTAAATCAAACACTTGGTATGTATACACATATGCACTTCTAAATTACCTTAATCTCAAGCTTAACAATGTATTTAGGGATTGCTGGAGGAACTTGATCGAGGTCGATAGTACAGACTTATCTTAATATCAAATTCGATAAGAGTGACATTTTTCAATCATTTCTCATATGAGGTGTTATATATCGTCCACGGAGTATTAAGGAGTAAAATCTCCATAGCCTGATCGCCTGAAAAGTGTCCCCGTTTCGATTGTCAATATGGCGTTCTGACGGACCCCACTTTCCGGTTTGTGACGTCAGCGTCTGCGTATTACTCGCCTTGCATCAAAAGTTGTAGAAAATGGGAAAACGCGTTTGTACAGTTCTTAATTGCCGAAATGGGCTGGAAAGTACCAAAAAACGAAACAAAGAATTGGGAATTAAGAATAAAAGTCTTTTTAAAGCACCTACGTAAGAAAATACTGATTACATTTTGTAAGGTTATGTGCAACATTTATGGTTATTCTTTTTTATTATCAGGACAAAAATTTGTTGGATCGGTGGACTGCAATTTTAGGTCAGTTGAAAAGGCCACTTACTGAATATTGTTTCGTTTGTGAGGAACATTTCAGCATCGATGATGTTTTTCATTCAAACGATATTTTACTAAATGATGGTACAGTACATCATACTAAAAAAATAGTATTGAAATTGAGACCAAATGCTATTCCGATAGTTGCCGAGAATTTGACCGGTGACGATTGTGATGATATAAATATAGAAGTACCGTCCTTGTTTGATAACGTTACTCCTCAAAGAAACGACAATTGTGAACAAGCTGTAGAATCATCCACCGCAGAAGATATCAACCAAACTCCTGAAAAATTAAATTTTGAAATGTTAATATCAACGTACTCGAACATATTGCTTCCAAGTTGTTCATGGGGTGCAATCAAAAGTGAAAATGAAAAATCTATCACATTTTTAACAGTTGACAAAAATGAAGTGTTACGACGTCTTAAAATTTATGATGATCTAAGTGTACAAGTGCTTCTGGACGATATTCCGATTAGAATAAAATGTGTACCGAGTTCTGTAGAGTTACAGAAAGATATTGTCAACATACTTCATCTTATTCAAAATATGGAAGTATGCAAGAATTTTAAAGATGCAAAAAGGTTATTGAAAGAATAATTAATCTAATTATATATAAACTTGTACATATAAACTTTTGTATCATAAATTAATTATTTAACGTGTAATAAATTAATTATTAAACATTATTAAATTAATTATTTAACATTGTGATACAAATTTGGGATTTGTTACTAATAGTTCATTTTTATTTACATAACTCGTACTATTCAGTTATATAACGTAATGTTAGAAAAAAAACACACATTTATACGCGTTATTACGCGTTTTATTATTTTCTACAATTTCTCGATCTTAAAATTGTCGTCTGCTACAAGGCGAGCAATGCGCAGACGCTGACGTCACAAACCGGAAAGTGGGGTCCGTCGAACGCCATATTGACAATCGAAACGGGGACACTTTTAGAAGCGGAGATTTTACTCCTTAATACTCCGTGATATCGGCGTGTCTCTCATGACACGATACATATATGCACTGACATAGTTCTAGTGCTGCCCTGACACGGTGCGAGTACAAAACTACACTGGATTGATTTGACGATTTGACCTGTTTTGATGCGGCATGCGCCTGGCTCCTGATTGGTCACCGCATGCGTTTGCCGCTGCTCACCGCATACGTGGGGTGCGATCCACTTCACGCTGCAAATGCTTTGAAGCATTCCTTGATTGGTCAATTTGTAAAATTCTTTCTTCTGGTTGGTCAACGAAGCATTTGCAGCGATTGCCTAGTTCACACTGGATGCGATGGGCGATGAACGACGAGCGATATCCAATAAAAGCTTTGCTTTAGCTCACACGACGATGTAAAGCAGAGTTCTTATTGGTTATCGTTCATCGCGCCTAGGCAATAGGTGCATCCAGAAGTACGACCGCTCACTAAGCGCTCAATGAGCTTTTTTATCTGATTGGCATATTTTATTAGATCTAAATATGTAAACCAAACAGGTATAAGAGTTCACTGAGCGCTCAATGAGCGGTCGTGCTTCTGGATGCACCCAATAGTCGCACACATATGCATAAAGAAAATTATCCAATGGACGCATTCAGCGGACTCAACAGCTGAGTGAGCGCTCGCTGTTATTGGGCGAGTTCAAGACGGCAAAGCGGCTAGGTATGCTTGCCGAGCGATTGAATATAATTGGTTATTACTTATAGATCCAACCAAACATACTCGACAAGCTCGGCAAGCGTACCTAGCCGCTATGTCGTCTTGAATTCGCCCATTGATGCATTCTTCTAGAGGTAAAATTCTGATTGGATGATCTAAAAGAATACACCAATAACAGCGAGCATTCACTCACTGTTGAGTTCGTTGAACGCATCCAATCACATTTTACATGCATCCTTATAAGAGAAATACGACTGGATAATTTTTTTATGCATACATTTATGCAGCTATGCACACGTAAACACGTTTGTATGGATATATCTTTGCCCAAAAGGTAGTTTTTGAAATAATCCGAAAACATAAAAGAGAATGACTATGCGATCCGTGTATTAAAATGATCAATAAAAATTAAGAGAGAGGGACCGTGAAAGACAGCCAATCTCTGTCTCTCTTCATTCAACGATCTCACTCATTCACTCGCTTACTCATTCTTATTGTTGATCACATTTGAATACTACTTTAGACACGTATCGCGCAGTCTATTTATGATTGCATTTGAAGAAATCAAACAGTTGTTTTCAATGATCGCAACTACAAAGAAGAAGAATGATCGCAACTGAATAACCGTGATTATCGGGCGATTAAACAGTGACTGACATGTGCTAAATGGACAGATGTGGGAGTAGTAATCTAATCAAGTTTATGGATACGACGTAATCGCCTCGTCAGAAGCGTGTGAGGTGACGAAGTTTGATCAATTGTTTATCGCGAGGTATGTAACGTATTTTTTTGTATGTATACTTTTGCTTGGTTCTGCGTTATATATACTCGTATAAATTTACCTGAATAAAAACAGTGGTCTTTTTTTTCTAAATTATGTTCTAAACTCTGTATAAACCAATTATGTATAATCACGTTTCTCTTGCTTTTTCGCAATTGTGAAATGCGCAGTTCTCGTCTGCTCAAAGTTTGGAAATTGACAAGTTCAGAAATTAACAAATTCATAATTGATAAAGTCAGTTCTTTCTAGGTGTATATCTCACCAATTATTCCTCGAGAGTCTCGGCATCTTTGTTTTACAGCTACCAACAATCGTCGAACAATGGAAAAACCAATTTCGTCTGACATTGTCATCATTGCGGGCAATTCCCACCCTGAACTGGCGAATCTGATCGCGAAGTGAGTGACAAACAAATGAATGCGAAATGTAAACATGGAAGTCAACCTGTTTTCTACAGTGATATTTGATGCATTGGGTTACTTCTAAATGAGACACTTGATTCAGCTGAACCTGTACAGGTGACATTGTTATGATATATATTGATTATTTATGAAGATTCTATCTTGAGTTAGTTTTTGTTTAAATGATAAAAAATAAAAAAAAAGAATATTATGACTGAAATTAATTCTGTACATGCATATTGAAATTTTTGCTGATCTTTTCAGACTTATTTGTGCCTGTTAAAGGTTATTTATTATATTGAAATATAACTATTTACTTTTGTATTAAGTCTATATAATTATATTTTTTTAATGAATTATAATATAAATCGTATTAAACCAATTAATTATACATACGTACTCTGATATGCGATAATACATGAAAAAGATAGTTACTTAGAGTAATATAGTCACATACAAATATAATCACATCAATAATTAAAACAATTTATAAGTATAATCAATATTTACAAATATGATTATCTACATAGTTTTATTTTGTAAAGCTGAAATGAATAAAATTTTTTATTTACCATTTTACTTCTGCATATTAATGTTTTATCTTAAATTTATCTGATTACATATAATTGCAAGGCCTTATAATACATCCAGCACCATGATCCACTAGGAAAAGGGCAAAGGCAAAAATGATGTTCACCTATCTAGAGAATGACCATCTAGAATTAATGCCAGTAATATCTTTTAATTTGTCATCTATTTTAATATTAGTTTGATATAATTATCTAAAATTATCATAATCCAACAATACTAAGTAGTTAATATACATAGTAATCAGTAACTTCCTATCAAATTATCTTAATTTTGATGATGCATGTAAACATATATATAGTATGATTATTTAATTAATCATATATATTTGCATTCATAGTCAGACCTAATATTCAAGGTTTTCTTAAATTATCTTTCACATTTATCTATAGATACTCTATAAATTATTTTATTGGCTGTTGAGCATCTAAAGATAAATTTAAGGAAGCTTTAAATACAATGTCTGTGACTATAAATATGAACCATAGATGCATATTGTACTAGCTTATTACCTTCCTAGACAGCAAAAAGTATCTGATCACATCATAAGACGTTTTTTGCATCTAAAAGAAAAGAATCTTAAAGACGTTTTATGTTATAATTTTAGATTTTGTGTTGTTTAGATATATAAAAGAGTATGATGATACAAATATCAAAAAACTAGTATTTTACGAGGTATTTTAGACTTTATTCTAAGAAACATACGTTTATATAATAAATTATTAAATATCTTGTAACCCCTTTCAATTTTTTGATAATTGTACCTTTATACTTTTATGAATAGAAACGAATAGAATGATGAGACAAATCAATTGGTGTAAAGAAAACACAATTATTTAAAAAATTATCCATTTTGTCTACATTTTCTTTTTGAAGGCGTAAAACATGACCAAAACACGTTCCCTCGAAACCATCGACACATAGAATGGACCGCTGATGGTAGTGGTGGGGGTAGAAAGACGAGTAGAATGAGAGGCAGAATAATATGATCGTTCTTTCTCTGTTTACTGAAGTCTGATTGGTTGTTGGATTAACAGTGACCAATAGTAATCAGTAGTTATCAGTAAACAGAGAAAGAACGATCATATTATTTCTGCCTCTCACTCTACTTGTCTTTCTACTCCCACCACTACCATCAACGGTCCATTCTATATGTCGATGCTCGAAACCCATTTCGTTTTTATTTGAAATATTTTTTGTATCATGAAAAACAGATGAGTTATTCAGATGGCCTGTTTTAAATGCCTCACCCTTTATAGAATTATTTCAGTCACAATTTTTCTCTTTTTTAATTTTTATCTCATTCAAGCGATAGAAAAATTCTGTAGATAGGATCTTTATAAGTAATCATAAATCATACCAATAATATCTCTAAAGTTTTAGCTCAATCAGAGGAATGTCCCATTTGGAAGAACTTTACAATTGTTTTGTAAGATTATTTGTATCAATAATAGAGCTGTTTTTTTAAGAAGCTTGGCATTAGGTTATGAATAAAAATATTCAGAAATTATGAAAAAAAATAAAATATGATTTTATAACTAATGCAATTTTTTTTATGATTTCTTGTGATGTTATACATTAACTCTAGTTTCCACCAATGCAGATTAACTTTAATCTCGGTTTAATTTACTGTTAATCTTTTTCTAATTTTTAGAATTAGAAAAAGATGAAGAGCAAATTGAACCAAGATTAAAATTAATCTGCATTGGTGGAAATGGGCATAAGTGTTTTTAGTTATTTCTAAATATAATAATATAATATTGTTTATGTATTTCATTAACAATTATTTAAAAGTTTATCTATTAAAATTTAATTATGATAATTAATATTGAATTTTTTAAAATGTCTATCTTAGTATTAGTGCATTATTCTTGTTTTATGGTTGATAAAGAAAGAATAAAAACTTTTTATTTATATATAATTTTCAAGGAACAGTCAGGCATGGTCAACATAAAGAAGAGTATAAGATTACCTAATTTTTAAAAAATTTACATTTTCTTAATAATATAAATATCAAAATATAAAAATACTTATATATACAGATACTAAAAATCAGTTTTTTTTGTTATATAAGAAATATATCTTTGTTATTTCATAAGATTTACAAATTTTTAATTTATCTGATGATCTATATTACAATTGTTTTGTTATTTAAAGTAATTTGATTTAAAAAAATTTCTGATTTAATAAATGCAATGATTTTCAAAATTAATTTTTTATTTAATGTAACTTTTACTGAATCAATTTTTTATGCAACTTTTAATAACTTATTCAACCTTGCAAATAAATATATAGATTTTAATATAACTTGCTTATCATTAATTATAACTAAAATTAGTACAGTTAAATTAATTTACTACAGAAAGAAAATGCAAAAAATATTTGATACAATGTTTTTTTTTATGTTTAAAGTCGCTTGGGTGTGAAACCTGGTGGCTGCGCTGTGTATCACAAGTCAAATCGTGAGACAATGGTGGAGATAGGGGATTCTGTACGTGGTAAAGACCTGTATCTAATCCAAACTGGTACAAAAGATGTAAACAATAACATAATGGAGCTTCTCATTATGGCCTATGCATGTAAAACATCATCGGCCAAAAATATTGTCGGAGTGATTCCATATTTACCTTATTCCAAGCAGTGCAAAATGCGTAAACGCGGTTGCATAGTGTCCAAGCTTTTGGCAAAGATGTTATGCACGAGCGGCCTAACTCATATTATCACCATGGACCTCCACCAGAAAGAAATCCAAGGATTCTTTGATGTTCCAGTGGATAATTTGAGAGCTAGCCCATTCCTTTTGCAGTATATTCAAGAATCCGTATGTAGTAAGATTTTAATACAACTATTGTTGTAAATTATTAATGATAATTATGTTTTAAAGCATTTTGGATTATTATAACTTTATTTTAAGAGAGACTAGTATCTTAAATTGAAAATACAGATACGATATATTTTTTTTTTTTTATAACATAAAATTATATCTTTACTTTAAGATATTCAAAATTTACTCCACATGTGTCTGTGTTATTTTGTATACTATTTTTATATGAATTGTATCTTCTCTTTGTCAGATTCCTGACTATCATAATTCTGTGATCGTTGCAAGAAATCCAGGTAGTGCGAAGAAAGCAACCAGCTACGCTGAAAGGCTGCGCCTGGGAATTGCAGTGATTCATGGAGAACAGAGAGAAGCTGAATCTGACATGAATGATGGTCGCTATTCGCCACCTGCATTAGCATTAGCCGCGCGCACGATGGAGGTCGGCGTTGGTGTACCTTTGCATCCAGCGAAGGAAAAGCCGCCTATAAGTGTTGTTGGAGATGTCGGAGGACGTATCGCTATTATGGTGGTGGGTAAAATGTCATGTCACATTTATATATGTTGTATAATCAGGTCTACGATTTGACGAGAGAAATAAATTTGCAGGATGACATGATAGATGATGTACAGTCGTACGTAGCAGCTGCCGAGGTACTTAAAGAGAGAGGAGCTTACAAAATATATGTCTTAGCTACGCATGGTTTGCTCAGCTCAGACGCTCCTAGACTCATCGAAGAGTCTCCGATTGACGAGGTAATAACATTAAAACAATACATTACATTCAATCGTTACTTTTTCATTTTTTACTTTTTTCTTGACACTAATCGAATATTATGTGCAGATTTTTTGATAAATGTAAAAAAGATATCAAAATTTTATTTTTTAATAGAGGAATAGAGCTAAAAAAAAATATATATATACATGTAGTATATATAATTATATACATACAGTATATAATATTATATATATATATATATGTATATATACATACACATGCATATAAATCTCTATGGTATATTTAATTTCTTAGAATATAAAAATTACAAAAATAGAATATATCGTATGATACATCATTTTATCCTTGTTGTTCACTAAATTGTTTAGCTGTGTTACCATGAACGTTATTCCGAAGCAAATGTAATGACGTTACGTATTCGTTACCGAAAAAAGTAACTTGAAACGGTAACGACGTTAAGATTACGCGTTACTTGCCACCTCTGGTATTTTGTATTCAAAACTAAAAAATTGAAAGTTTCGTATATTTCGTAATTTATATAATAAGATTAATTAATCAATCTTAGTATTTGAAATACAAAGTACTTTCAATCTTTCGTTATTAATACTGAGATACAAAATACAAGATACAATTATTTTACAAATTTCGCTTTTTAAATATAAAAATATTTTAAATACATGCCTAGTCCTAATTAGTTTACACTAATACAAGGAAAACGTTTTTCAATGAAATATTTCCAGGTCGTTGTAACCAACACGATTCCTCATGACGTGCAGAAGATGCAATGTCCGAAAATCAAGACTGTCGACATCAGTATTCTTTTAGCAGAGGCAATTCGACGTATACATAACAAGGAGTCGATGTCGTATCTGTTTAAGAATGTAACTTTGGAAGATTAGAAACTAGATGATTGCACATGAAAAGTTACACATTTTAATCATGAATAAATGACGATTGAAAGTCATGTAAGATTTAATGCCGGGGACCATGTCCAAAATACATATCCGTCTCTTAATTTTCTACACTATTTTTATATTTCTCCAACTTATGAAATATCAGTGAACGTATAAATCTTGTACGTATAGTCCCTTGCGTTCAGAAAGAAACTAATCAGCTAAATGTCTTAATATATATTTCCTTTTTTTTTTGTAGTTATTTTTTCTCCATAGTACATATTAGATTGATATAAAATAATCAATTATGAGCGTATTTGAATACGAGATATAGTTGCATATAATAAAAATTGTACAATTTTAGAGAATTTTAGAAATTCTGTAAAGTCATTATAGACGTGCATTCTGTGCTTATCAGTGATCTAGTTCTAATTTTATTGTATAATTAAAAATGTATTTTAGATCAAGACATAATAAATATATTTCAAGATAAAGATTTTCTACAAATATTTTATCGAATAAACAAAAATGTTGTAATAGGTATTTATAGAATACATGAATTTATAATGTTGATAATTGTATCCAAAAAAGACTACAGATTACGTAAGAAAAAGAATCGCGTCTATCAATAACCGGAATGAGTTTGTTGTCATGGAGATATACATGGTGGATCGATATGTTTTCTTCTATATTCCGTAAAGTTTATGTAGAGCATTTGTTGTTATAACGTCTTGATTCTAAGAGAAAGAAATCCATTTCAGATAATATGGCGTTGGATCTTGAATTAAGTAAGATTATCGTTTCGTTGCAAGCAGACGAAAAGAATCGTCGCAAACAAGCGTTAGAGAAAGTACTGAAAAATATATCTCAGGAGAAACTATCGGGCAGACTGGATGACTTTGTTAAAATATGGGATAGTATACATAGATTTCTAGTTAGAATCATGAATGATAATGTGGAGGTGTGCCGAGATCTAACTGTAGGAATACTGAAAATATTTTTGGAAGCTCTGCCTCCCGATGACAAGCATATAATGTACGTTATACCTATAATGTCCAGACGTTTAGGCATGCAAGAATTGATCGAGTCATCGGAAGAAGTACGACTGAAATGCGTTTCTCTTTTACGAATGATTATTGGGAAGTACAAGGATTTATTAGCGTCGCATATTCAAGATATAACGAGAATACTGGCACGCACCGTTACAGATAATTATCCAAATGTTAAAAAGGAGAGCTGCAGATGCATATCGGATTACGCAAAGATTCTATCGAGGCATTTCTATTCACAATCGGAATACTTAATTAAACCTATCCTGACCAATTTTATGCATCAACACTACAGAGTTCGACTCGCCGCCGTTGAAACGATAGGCGATGTGATTCAGTATGGCAATAGCAAGTCGATGGAAGAAGTAGCAACTCCTTTGGCACAGAGACTTTTTGACCAAAGTGGGATTGTCAGGAAGGGTATGTTTCATATAGTAAACGTTTATACAGTGTCGCAAAATGAACATCAAATATTTTGTTTGATAGAGCGGACTTGGGTTAAAAAGTTCTCTACCATTCTGCAATAGTTAATAAAATATTAATTACTAAAAATCATCGAATATTGATTTTTAATAATTTTTTACTCAAGTACTATCAACTTTACAGAAAAACAACAAGAGACAAAAATTGTTTATTTTTAATAAAGTTACGGCTGCTATTAATAGTAATACAAAAACCGGATATTTTATAATTAATGATTTAATATAATTATATTAAAACTGCTCGTATAAAGTATTTTATTATAATTGCATCAAATCTTAGCTGTAATTGAAGTTTCTGGCCGCTGGTTGATAAAGCTACCTGACAGATATAGTTGGTGGCACAAACTCCTTCCCCTAGTCATGACAGGATTGCACGATGAACTTGCGGAGATTCGCGTAAAAACAGCTGAGATGTGGGATGCCGCAGGAAAATTGTATATAGAGGAAAACGAAAACGACGAAAAGTTGAAGGATAAAATGGACTATCTTACAGAAGATCCAGAGCATTATCCTTTAGAGAGTAAATTAGTTTTAAAATCTTATTAGTGTATTAAATTAAAAAATAAAATTGGAAATTATATAAGATTGTTTTTAGTTTCTAGGCCGAATTTAGGATGTCGTGTGATTGCGCAACAGAATTTTTGCAAACTCATTAATGGTATCAGTGCCGAACTTGGAGATTGGTTACCAGATATACGTATGCGTTCTGCACAATTACTCAGTACACTGATATTAAATGTTGAAGAAGACGTTACGCAACATATTGAAAAGCTTTTGCCGCCTATGTATCGGTAGGATTTACTTTTAATTATTCACTAGAAGTTAAAATTCAGATACAGAAATAATACGTTTAAAAAATTTTTAATTAAATGTAAAAGTAATTATAATTTTTATAAATGTAGAAATAACTAAAATTTTTATAATTACTTTAAACAATTAAAATAATGTAATCATGTATTAGACTAATGTTTTAAACGCTTAGGAAAAAAAATATTGTGTCGTACAACAAAGTTTTTAAGTCTGCTGATTAGTTGTAGGGTAGAGAGATCCAAGAATCTCTCCGTCCTGCCGTCAATCAAAAGACTTGAAAAACTTTGTCGTACAACACATGAAATATCGACCTAAGAATGTATGTTACAAATAACGCTGTCCGACGCGGATTTTAAATCACGAACAGAACAAAGTAATTTTTACGGACTTTTTTTTTGTCACTGAAAATATAAATCCATAAATAAAAGTTCTCCGTCACATTATATTTTTGAGAAAATTAAACTTAAAGGTGCTAAAAAAGAGTACTTTTAAAGTATCCCAAAAATGTGACGTAATAGAGCAATTTCATTTATGGATTCATTTTTAGTGACAAAATATATAAACATTACTTTGTTCCGTTGTGGCCTAGAAATAAAGTTTAAATTTGTCAGATAGTATAATTATTGAATTTTAATAGAAGTTGTTTCACAATTTTTATTGCTTAAATATCTTCTTTTTAAATCGTTAGAAGTTAGTAAAATTTTATTTTCTATTCACAACCAACTATTCTACACACAAACAAATAGTCATTAAAATGATGTGCGTGAAGTTAGCACCGTCATTTTGAAAAAAAAATAAAATAAAATTTGTGCTGAATTGTGCTAGATTTGTGCTACATTGTGCCGCAAGAATTAATGACATAACTCAAAAAACAAAGCGTTAAATTGAAGAAAACGTTTTTTTCGCCAGCACCGCCATTTTGTTTAATCGGCAAAATAAACATTGTGCTGAGTTGTGCTCGATTTGTGCTACATTGTGCCGCAAAGATTTCAGCCGTTCTTTCATAACACCAAAAGTTATGACTAAAAATAGTTTTTCCCTCCGTGTTCGGTTTTTTGCCGCCCATAAATCGGGTTTGTAATGCTTCTATGTGATCGATACAGTATATCTGAGTTGTGCTAGCGTAGCACAACTCAGCACAATCATTATATTCGCCGGCACAGCGATATTAAGGGTACTTTACTTTTGAATGCGACCCTTCGCGCAAGGCTTTTTTGTTCAAAATTCGGGTTTGTAGTGCATCCATGTGATCCTTAATATCGATGTTCCAGTGAATATAATGGTTGTGCTGAATTATGCTACGCTAGCACAACTCAGATATACAGTATCGATCGCATGGATGCACTACAAACCCGATTATGGCAAAAATTTATGGGCAAAAAACCGAACACGGAGGGAAAAACTATTTTTAGTCATAACTTTTGGTGTTATGAAAGAACGGCTGAAATCTTTGCGGCACAATGTAGCACAAATCGAGCACAACTCAGCACAATGTTTATTTTGCCGATTAAACAAAATGGCGGTGCTGGCGAAAAACACGTTTTTTTTTCAATTTAACGCTTTGTTTTTTGAGTTATGTCATTAATTCTTGCGGCACAATGTAGCACAAATCTAGCACAATTCAGCACAAATTTTATTTTATTTTTTTTTCAAAATGGCGGTGCTAACTTCACGCACATGTTAAAATGTAATGATAACCACGAAAATCAATTATCAAAATTTTTAAAAGATTGACGCTTTTAAAAAGGCAAAAAAATTTTTTTAATTAATAAATTTAAAAAAATTAGAAAAATTAAAAAATTAATATTTGAAAAAATAGCATTAAATTATTAATTTTTAACTGCTAATTTTTTAAATAGTCACTATATTACTCTGGAAAATTATGTCAAAATAATATCATGACAAAACTTATGGAGAAATCTAATTACGGCAATTCTTATTACAGCGCTTGCAATGACGAGGATAAGAGAGTCGTTTGTTGTGTGGAAACTGCGGCGCGATATCTGGGCTACTTCGTACAACCCAAAATTTATTGTCAGTTGGTGCTTCCCACTCTAGACGAATCTCCGACAACCGGACACTTGCATGTTTTTGCAGCGATCCTTAGTGGTAGCGAAC
The DNA here is from genome assembly GCF_001594065.2 of Cyphomyrmex costatus. Taxonomy (NCBI): domain Eukaryota; kingdom Metazoa; phylum Arthropoda; class Insecta; order Hymenoptera; family Formicidae; genus Cyphomyrmex; species Cyphomyrmex costatus. The sequence continues at coordinate 1,283,932 of NW_017276095.1, forward strand.
GGAGGGCTCTATCGCAACAATTGGACAAGATAATGAGCTTTCTGCAACAGCCGAATATTTGTCAGAGTAAAAAGAGCAACTATCAACGTCAGATACTTTCCTGCTGTAATTCTCTTCTTGTAGTTTGTAAGGAGGTTCGTATACAATTCTTTCTTCATTATGCATACATTATCTATTACAGTTATTCGTTTCCTTTAACCCGGTGTCCAGTGATTCTAAATATTTTTGGATCCTAGAATTATAGTAGAATTTTATGTATACTGGAAAATTCCTGGAAAACCTCTAAAATTTCAAAGTTGGCCTAGAATTTGTTACTTTTTTATTCTAAAATATCAGCGTGAAAAAAAAGAAAGAAATAATAAAAAGGAAAGTTAGTTTGGGTCTACTTCTAAAGATGCAATAAGTTACTAATAGAAAACGTGGATTTAATATCTAAAATAGAACATAGTAGAAAAATCGTTTGTGTTGACAGAATTTATTCGGTACTATTTATAAAACAATAAATAGTATTGTTTCAAATTTGTTAACATTTTAATTCATTTGTATAGGAACTCGAATAAAAAGCATATAATATTGTGTGAATTAATGACAATTAAATAGTTAAAGTTAATATTAATATAATAAGTCCTGGAAAAACCCAAATTTTTGCGTGGAATGTTTTGGAATTATGGTTGAATTGATTAGCCAGATTTCGCTAGAAATCACCACGTTTAAAACTTCTTTCTTGCTTAATTCTTAGATCTAGCAATGTGTTTTAATGTGCAGGATTGTAAAGAAGTAACGGAAGCTTTATTCATTGTAATATTCACCATGTACGCGATGAGCGTGGAGCTTTCCATTCGCGAAGAAGCCGATAGGCTTTTGGAGATACTCGTCAATATAAATTCACTGAAAAACATTGAAGACCTCTTCTGCAATTACATGAAACCGTTGATAACATCAATTCACGATGATTGCGCCTCATGGACTGTTTACAGCGTGGAATCGCAAATTTTCTGCGCTTGTTTAAGTCGCAACGGAATCGCCATATCGCGTAATATGGATCTTGTGTTACCCATTTTAAAGAAAACTATGAGCAAGGATGCCGATCCCGAGTTGAAGCTACGGCATTTTATTCTTCTTTCGGAGTACTTTCTGAACAATCAGAATTTATGTTATTATATCGAAGATCCGCATAGATTTGTGAGCATAATTATTGAGGAGTTGATCATGCCTGGACTTATTTGGGCCGCTGGTAGAGCAGCTGAAGCCATTCGCACGGCCGTTGTTTGCTGCCTCTACGCTATTCTACAAAACACAATAATTAATCCCGACGAAAAAAACGAGATCAACAAAATGCAATTGTCTGCAAATGAGGAAAACAAGGATTCTAACGTTTCTATCACGGCGAAGCAATTCTCGTCCATCTTCGATAAAATCGTGCCTGTTTTAATCAGTCTGGTGGACGATAAGGCAAAGAAGACTCGACTGTATTCCATACGCGCCATTGGTCTGTTAGTAACAATTGGACAGAGACTGTCCTGTCTGGACGACGAACATATACATCGCACGTATCCGGTGATACTGAAGAGACTTGATGATGGCTGCGACGATGTTCGCCACACTGCGGTAGAAATGCTTGTGGACATGTGGAGCGCCGTTTCTAAAGACTATGACACTGTCTTCAGTCGTAGTCACATTGATGCTTTGTACACGACAATGATTGTTCACTTGGACGATCCGGAGTCTTATTTCCAAGAGATAATGTTAGGTAATCATCAACAGTTTTGTTCTTTCTGTTAGAAATATGTGAATTAAAGTTTTTTACACTGAATTAGAACAAATCTTGTTTCTTTTTTTTTTTAATCTAAGTCAAAACTAATTGATAATTATTTTACCCGATCAAATTGTTGAAGTAACTTTTAATTAACAACACAATTATTATCAGATGAAATTTTAACACATACATAATAAAAAGATTTTAATATAATAAAAACGTTTTGATTATAAAAGATCCAACACTAATGTATGTAAAAAATTTAGTACTGGTGAAATGAATTGGTTTTTACATATATTTATAACTTATAGTGTGGTGAACAAAAAATTTGAAATAATAAACAGTTTTTGAGTTATGATGTATCAGAGATGCTCTGTGAGTGTAAGTTTTACACTTGTTATACATTATAACTCAAAACTGTTATTTTTACTTTAATTAAAATGAAAATAAACGCAATATAAAATTTAAGTAATTTTAGCATTGTGTACTTTCAGAACAATACATTTTTAATATAGTTTTAATATTGTTTTTCCAGATGCATTAAAACGTGTCGCACAAATCTATCCTGAACTACTACATCAAAAATTGTATAGCTGTCGGCCGAATTTCAGGAACAAAGCAGGAGTAGACATACTACTGGAATATTGCCAAAGTATATTTAAACAAGATTGAATTCTTTTTTCAATTAGACATTTTTGTAATCCAATAGATATATGTTTTAATAAATATAAGTTGTATAATCTTTCTAGATATGAATTGTTTTATTACAATATTGTGTATATATCCCAGTATCTGAGAATGGATTGAAATGGATTAAAATGGATTCAGGTTTTCAGAAATTTGGATTCATAAATGTTAAAATGAATCCTTTTCAATCCGAATACATTATTTTTATTCATTTATAGGAATTGCATGGAGCATATCTGCATACCTTTCAATCTAAAAATAATATCAGCTTTTTCAGTGCGTTTGTGACACACGCCATAGTGAATTCTGTACAATTCAAAATTTGTTCGAAAATGGACATTGGTGCCGCTAGTGTACTAGAAATATTACAGGAAAATGGCCGCTCTTTTAGGTTAGCATAAGCAGGTTTCTGTCTGATCGATCCGATCTATAATCAAAATCAAGCCATGGACGAAATACTGGAAAGGACCATCCAACGAATGTCAGGCATGTCAACTCATGCTTTAAACATGGCGACGCTGATTGCGATTCCTTTGAAGAACCCTTCGGAAGTTGATGTGGTGAAGCCGCTCACTAATGTCATCCGATCGACATATAGCGGTACAGGCAAGGATTATACGGACGCTGTTGTGGAGTTCGGCAAGCTACGAAACAATGCTCTGTGGCGTGCCTTTGAGAAGTATGAGAGCTCCTTGCAGGTTATCTACTGGTATGAATCACCCTTTTCAATGATTATATTTATTATACGTGATTATGTGTACGCGACAGCCGATTAATACGACAAATGTCATGACCTCTCGAACAAAACTTTTGGCATGATTTCATCATCTCTGTACCGCTCGAGTCACCACGTCAGTGAGACCGGTGACAAGCAACATTCCATAGGTCTATTTTCTGTGGCTGGATACCTATCGTGGAACAAAGTCGGAATCCATTTCAACTTTCTTCCATTATAAGTATCTGAGAACAGAAAACAGACCAACCAAATCTTCACTGTTCACTAATAACGAAAAAGTATTATGTGTCTTCATTTTTTCTCGAAGGACCATATTTGCAGTCCTTCAATTAAAGTTCATCTTAAATTGAATCTTTATATTTGTTTCCACCAATGTAGACCTTGGTTTACCCTTTATCTTTTTCTAGCTCTAAGAATTAGAAAAAAATAAAAAGTATTAGGGAAGACTGGGGTTAAGTGGACACCGAGACTAAGCTGGCAATTGAATTTTGAGTGGTAAAAACATCCTATGAGTTCCCGATTTATGTTGTAGATATGGCATCTCATGTGTGTCTTCTTTATCAATGAAGTTTGATTAGTTTAAGTGCCGCGCGCGCGTGTTAAGTTAGGTAGTCAAATGTTTTTTCGGAAGTTGAAAGTAATTTTTCAAACATCCGGGTGATTTATATCTTGGTTATTATTTTTCAAATTCATAATTGTTCAGGTATGTAAATCTATGTAAAAATATGTTTCTGAACACAATTCTAGTATTATTTTTTCCATTTTCAAAGTTGTTTAAATTTTATTACGTCGAAAGTTATAATATATGTTGGGGCTAAGTGGGCATCTAATTTCGATTTTTTATTCACAATATTTTTACCAATAAAATGATTTTATTGGTAAGATTACGAAAATGCCCTAAACTATTTTATATCATTTTACATTCAAGATCATCTTAAGAACATTTGATGCTGCAAATAATTTAAACCATTTTTTATTAATCTGGTAAGATCTTAATCCCTTGGAGGTCCTAGGTTTGATCTTGATAGAAACTTAAATTTACTCTTGTCTCTTAGAAAAGGCCAGCAATGATAAAAACATCTTTTCAAAAATCTGCTATTTGGAAACGGCATTAAAACTGTAGGTCCTATATATTTGTGATAACTGAATAATCAGTGTGCACATTACAAGCACATGAAAGAGATGTAACACAGGCTAGAGGCTTAATAAGAGTAAATAAAGAAGAATAATGATTTGTTATTGTATGTTCCATTGCTTCTTAGCAAAATTTAAATCTTGGTACAAAGTTGATTATAAGTTAAAAGAAATAGACTAGATGGAATTATATTGAAAGAAAAATGTTCATTTATGATTAAAGAACATTAGTAATTAAATTTGATTTTATTTGTAGCTATTACGATCAATTATGCGCCCTAGAAGGAAAAATCCCTACGCATGAGTTGCAAATACCATTCAAGTGGAAGGACGCCTTTGACCGTAGAATTTTTGGAGGAAAACTTAGCTTGAGTCAGTAATAAAAAATTTAATTATTATCTCATGTTTCTGTCTTTAATTTTATGACAAGCCATTTAAGAATGATTTAAAACAATTATATCTGTCCTTTTTCCAAGAATTTAATTGAACTTCTTGCGTGATTCATCTTTTTTCATTGAAAAACAAAGAGGAAAGTTGAACAATGCAAGATGAGTTTAGCTAAGTAGAACAGACATATTGATGTTTGGATGAACTATTTTTAGATTGAGAGTATTAGATTTGTAGATAAGATAAGATGATATGAGTTTTACTTAAATCTATGATACATCAATAACAATGTGATGCAACTTATATACTATTTTATATAGCGATCAGTACATTGGCATATGAAAAAGTATGCGTGCTTTTCAACATCGCTGCTTTACAAAGTTCAGTGGCAGCTATGCAATCCTTAGACAGCGATGAAGGATTAAAATTGTCAGCTAAGTTATTTCAGGTTTGTCTTTTTATTCCTGTGTTATTAATTCTTTTACTATGTGCGTTTAATCGACTATAATCTTTCTATAGCAATCAGCTGGAATATTTAATCATCTGAAAGGAAACGTTATGATGGCAATTCAACAAGATCCGACGCCCGATATTAGTCCGGAAACACTCGGAGCAGTGAGCGCACTAATGCTTGCGCAAGCACAAGAAATATTTGTGCATAAAGCGATCCACGATTCTATGAAGGATGGCATCGTCGCTAGACTAGCAGCGCAAGCGGAAGAACTGTATGCGGACGCTCTGAAACTATTCCAAAAGGAGATCTTTCGTACATTTTGGGATAAGGAATGGGTTCCACTGGTCAGTACATTGGGATGAAACAGAATCATTTTCATACGTTTATTAAAAATAAATGTGATTACAGATCGCAGGTAAACAAGCTGGTTATCGCGCTATGGCTGAATTTTATCAATCGCTTGTGTGCAAGAATAACAAATTGATTGGAGAAGAAATTGCTAGACTGGAGGTAATAACGATATCGCGTAATTCATTCATTTTACAAATTCATATTTTAAATATCTATAAAAGCATGTTAACATTTTTAGCATGCTGTGGAGTTGTTCAAAGCTGCTCAGCAGAGATCGAATAAACCGAATTTTTTCCAAGATTACGCTAACAGAGCACAGAGAAATCTGACAGAAGTGAAAAAAGATAATGATTTCATATATCATGAAAGAATTCCGGATATCAAGAATGTGGAAGCTATAGGAAAAGCTAGCGTTGCTAAACTACTCCCGCTACCTGAAGTATTCAGTACCGATTTTAAAGGTGCCCGATATTGATTCTATATGAAGAGACCTCTCCTAATGTCAACTATATTGATACATGCTTACAGATTTATTTGCCGAACTGTTACCTCTTAATGTACGCCACGCATTATCGGCTTATGAAAATCGTCGTAATGAGCTAGTTAATTACGCAATTTCGAATCTACGTGAAATGACTCAACTTTTAAATAGGTATACATTTAAAGTATACCGTAATTTTTTGGCCGACATGTTATAAATTTCTCGTTAAATATTTTTATCGTATTTACAGCGTTCTAGCGAGTTTAAACTTACCAGCTGCTATAGAAGATACGAGTGGAACGGAAATACCTGAATCGCTTTTGGATAAAGCGCTTAGCGTACGAGAATTGGGCGGAATAAAAGCTTTGGAAGAATCTATGAGAGAATTGCCGGAGTTATTGCTGCGTAATAAAGAACTTCTAGATGAGGTTAAAATATATATATATTATTTTTACTAAAATTACTTAAAAGTGTATTATATATTATCTTTTACATATTTTGTAGTCCGAAAGAATGCTGCAAGAAGAACGTGATTCTGACAACCAATTACGAGAACAATTTAAGGAACGTTGGAAGCGAACGCCTAGTGCTCGATTGACAGAACAATTTACTAGCAATTTACAAAAATATCGTGAAATTATAAATAATGCAGTTACTGCTGATAAGGTAAAAATTTGAAGACAGAAGATAAAGATCTCATACATTTTACGAATATTTCATTGCATTGGTTGATATAGGTAGTTCGTGAGAAATTTGAAAGTCATAAAGAAGGGATCGAAATCTTAAGTATGGATGAGGATGAACTCGCTAGGGCTATCCCGCAAGGTTCTGCTCTTCAAGAAAGTAATGCTGTTATTAAGCTCAGAAAGTTAATGGAAGACGTAAGTGAAAACAAATTCAAAGACGTGTATGTATTTATACACATTAATTTTTTTGTATTCCAATCATTATGGAGTGTTTTCTTTTGCTTTGTTAGGTAACTACATTAAAAACTGCACGAGATACTATCGAAAATGAAATTAAATTCGCTGCCAATGATATGAAAACGACATTTCTTTCGGCACTTGCCAAAGACGGCGCGATCGACGAACCAAATATATCCGTCGAGAGTTTGGGAAAATGTTACGGGCCTTTGCAGAAACAAGTACGAGAAAGTATAGCGCAGCAGGAGAAATTAGTTACTGAAATTCAGGTATATCTGGCAATTTCATGATGGATGATTGTTCAGGATTGAAGATGAGAAATATGGGACTTATGTAACAATTTTGCAATGGTTTTAGAGTTGTCATACAGAGTTTATAAACGAACAAACCGGCAGCGGAAGTGCGCGAGAAGCGATGCTCTGTAAACTAGCTTCCGCTTACGATGCGTTTAAAGAACTAAAAAATAACTTAGTAGAAGGAGCTAAATTTTACAACGATTTAACACAGGTTATATAGTACTATCATTGTAATTATTACTATAGTTTTATCATTATCATTATTCTTATTATTATTGTCTTTATTATTATCATCATCATCATCATCATCATCATCATTATGGCTTTCTGTTTACTGTTGAATACTATATCTAATAATTTATTTCTCTCGATAGCTACTCGTGGTTTTCCAAAATAAGATATCTGATTTCTGTTTTGCTCGGAAAACCGAAAAAGAGGAACTCTTAAAAGATTTAACCACAAACTTAAGCCAGACCGGTCCTGCTGCTACACCGAGCATTCCATCTCATCACAGCAGTGGTACGTTATTGTTAATTGGCTTTATTGACGTGAATAAATATTGTCAGTTATCAATTTAATTATCATTCAATCAATTATGTCTATAGGTCCTCCCGGCATAAACCCAACAGCGGAAATCGCCGGACCATCGGTGCAGCTACCTTATCCAATCGAACATCAAGGTGGTATGCCTATACCTTATGGTGTTACGCCAGCAACACCGTATCCTGCGTACGTGCCTCCACCGATGCCGACGGCATACAATCCATATGCTACAATGCCATATCCTACGCAAGGTATACTTTGGAATCTCACAGTTCATTTATAAATACCAAGGAATGGAAGTAACTCATTACTTGTAACAAATTATAATTACAATATAATTACTTTTTTGGTAACTGTAACAATAACGTAAACATATTCGTTTTTAGCAACGGTAACGAATTTTACAGTTATTTTTATTATTATTTAGTACATGATTGGACACAAGCTACATGATTGGTGGTTGTCGATTTTAAAATAGTAATGGAAAAGTGACAAAAAGTTACTTTTTCAGATAACGGTTACGGTAACTGTAACGAGTTACTTTTAAAACTCGATAACTATGTAGTAACAATAATTCGATAACGAGTAACTGTAACTTGTTACTTTTAAAAAATAACTTTCCATTTTTCCTCTGGTAAATGCATATATGATATATCCAAAAGCGCATGAGATGTGTCGATTTTTAGCTGGATACAATCCGTACCAGAATATGCCTCAAGCTCCATATGGAGGATATGCTACATTACCACGTTACGGCGGTACTCATCCACCACACGGACAAAACCCATGGTGAACTACATAGGAACAACAAGCAGTATTGAACTGCGATTTAAAGTATAATTGTATATCACGCATATTTTATATATAAATTCTAGAAAAATCTACAATATATATATATATAAATATATATAACATTGGATGACGATATTACGTGTAATCCAAAGGAGTTTACGTTTACAATTACACGTTTCATCGAATCCTTTATTCAGTACAGATTAATCGTTGAAATTTGTTAAGCTTTAAGCATCGCTTCATCAGTTTTGTGTAGAGAGCTTATTATGAATTTATAAATATATTTTGTAAAATAAAGTGAACCTCGATAGAAATTATTTTCACCTCTAGATGGCATAGAGAAAAAAATTTCAATACGTCGATTAGTGACAGTACAACTTTAAGCGGCATTATGTATAAAGTATGTATAAACTGGGCTATATACATGTCTAGTAAAGATGAATTATACTATAATGATATGTTAATGTACATGATGTGCGTATCATACGATTTATTAATGATACATATCGCATAATATTACATATAACTGCATAAAATTATAATTATAAAGCTACGTCCAGACTATCGAACCGAAACGCGAACTTTGAAACGAACCTCGAGCCGAAATCAAGTCGAGCTTTAAACCAAATTTCACGAGTGTCACAAGCGATCCATATTGTGATATCTGTTTTATGTAATTAAATATACGCACATACAATGAATAAGGATACATTAAAAATAGTTACTGCAACATATATTTATTTAAATGATATGAAATTATGATATGAAAAAAAGAAGACTCGAGAGAGACGTTGGTGGCGAACTATTTTATTTTCGAAATGGACAGAACAGAGTTTATCCAAAGACTAAAATTTCAAGAAATTAGTGGGCAGTTTAAAAACTTCATGCGAATGTCAGCAAGTGACTTCGAATACCTTGTTACTTTGATTGGTCCTAAAGTATTATAAAAAAGTACACATTTTAGAGAAGCTATAAGTATGCGAGAAAGACTTGCAATAACGCTTCTATTTTTAATATCTAGTGATTCTTACGAGTATGCAATATTATTTTAACATTTTAAAGCAGTTCATTAGTCTTATAGTACTTGAAGTTCGTGAAGCTCTTGTACATTTTCATTGCAGGATTTATACAGTTTGATTTTATAATTAGATTTTTATTTTATTTCCTATCTGCAATCTGTGTATTTCTTGGCATAAACAAAATTTAATTTTGTTGAAAAAAAGTAACCCTGAATTTTTCGACATTTTTTGAAAGTCTAGAACAATAAAAAGGGTTAAATACAAATTTCTTAAAACATCTCTACTATTTTTTTTTATTAAGATACTTCACGTTATGTGAAATGTGAGAAAATTACAAGCGTTTTCATATTTATGAAGGGTGTATTTAAATTTTTAATATAGATGCTTTTCTGTAACACACACAATATCACTAAATTTTCAAAACGATTGTGTTCAATAAATAATCTACGGTATATATTCGAAAAGATATTAATTAAAAAGTTATTTATAAATTTACTGATATAGGAATAATGGATACATATTATGTTAAATCTATTAAAAAAAATTCCTTTTTTTGTTAATAGATGATAGGTGTCACGAGAATCGCGTATAAGTAATTTATTTATTACAAATTTATACATATATATGCATGTAATGTATATATAAATGTATACATATATTTTAACAGAACTATGTGAATTCTAAAAGGAATTAATATTGAAAAATCTTGATGAAGACTTCATACAGAAATACTTTGAAAATATTTAGCAGTATAATATACATATATATTCAATATAGAAAGAAAAAAGAGAGAGAGAGAGAGAGATGCGAAAGACATTTTCATAAAAGTATGTAAATATGTAGATAAACCTTATTGTACATTCCAATGATAAAGCATGTGCATCAACTACATACATGTAATCGAAAGGGAAACAAGATATATTGCTCCAATATTATTATGGCATTATTGATTCGTAAACTAATATATTGGTGATTGTACATCGATAGTATTAGAAGTTTTCAATAATATTGACGAGGTATCATAAACTGATTACTTAAAAAATATTTGGACGATTAGATAATGCAGTATTAATTTTATGTTTTATTATTCAAACACAATTATACAGGGTGTCCCAATAACTATTACCATTGAAAATTTTCTAATCCATAAGGTATAGAGAAATATTTATATAACCAAAATTACACGATAAAGGGAGCTATCATATGGTGATAATAATTTTTGACCAGGTGAAGACACTTCAGAAATTTCAAGGTCAACTTCGTTTTTAATGTAATTATATGAAATTTTTTTTACACAATACGATTCCTCTACTTATTCTACATAAAAAAGTATTAAGATCATGGTACCTAAAAATATCAATAGTGTTTACGAGATATTTTACACCTTATTCTGACATTACTTTTTACGTTAAATAAAATGGATACATCCTGCTTCAATAAAAACAAACATTCTTTCAATTAATATAACATTTAATATTTAATATTAAATTAAATACAATATAACATTTTATTAAATATTAAATAATTAATTAAATTTAAAGGTGTTCGAGAGAGAGAGAGAGAGAGAGAGAGAGAG